>NC_081289.1:104522771-104632771 GCF_030490865.1 Poecile atricapillus | reverse complement strand
TTCAATCTCCTATTGGTTATTGATCCTTTCTGCTTCCATGCTAATTTGGAACCATTCTTTGGTTCTCTTATCAGTCTTCTCCTAGACCAGGTGACTGTGCCAGGGGATAATGTTCGCTAATGTTCACTTCTTTCCTGTGTATCTTCTGGCTACTCCCAATCTGTAGACAATTTCAAACTTGTCAGACCTCGCCCAGGCTGGGTGAATGGAGTCTTTTGAAGAGAAACTTCAATTCTCCTCCTGCCAGTCAGAGGCAAACAAAGCCCTGACTAAAGTTACATTAAAAAAAGATACATCATTTGTAACAAAACCGTGTGCCTGACAGCATTGCCCAAACACTTCTTGAACTTTTTCAGGCTGGTGCTGTGACCGCTTTCCTGCAGAGGCCATTATGGTTGGCATCCATCTAACATCATAAACTGTGGGATAACTAACTAGGCAAGTCCACAATACACCAGGTGAACAAATGGCTGACAGGACATCATGGAGATGACTCGTGCTAGCTAAACTGTAACTATTTACAAAGTTATTGTTATAAAGCAATAAAGGGAATTAGTGTTACAAGGCAGATAGACACCTTTACAGATGTTACATGTTAAAGATAGGATACAGGATGTAGTTTTAAGATAAGTAATGTCTCAAGACAGAATCGACCTTGAGATGGACAAAGTTGGAATTACTTTAGGCACAGGGCCTGAAATTATGAAATGTAAGACTAATTAGTGGAACTCATCGCTTACTTACATAACACAACACTTAGCACGCACATGCAACCTGTAAGGCTATCCAGAGGACAACGAGGGTAAGCCTTCACCCAAAGACCACCAAAAGGAGACTGAAGACCCCCTAGCAACAAGTGAGGCATGTGCCATGAAGAATAGTGACATAAAATTTAAGAATTGAAAGTGGGAAGAAACTTAAAGGAAACATTAATGAATATAAACATATAGTATATAAGTTTAGTTTGAATTACTTTGTTTTGTAGGTGAGGTAGGGTGAGAAGCCCTCTCCTTACCCCAACTGGTTTTGCTTATGCTTTAATCATACTTAATTACTGGCAAATTATATTCATATATATATATATATATATATATGAATATATTCATTAAATTGTACTCTTTTACTAAATTGTATTCCTTTTATACCAAATTGCTATTCAATTCACTAAATTGTATTTTTTTTTTTTTGTTATTAAATTGCTGTTAACTCAATAGACCTAGTTGTCTAACTTCATTATAACAGGCCAGATTCACAAAGTTTTAGTCAATGGGGTTACAACAGGCTAGTGCTCAGGCACCAGCGGGGTTCTACAGCGCTCAATAATAGGGTCAGTGTTTTTTAGTGTTTTTATAAATAGTCTGGATGCAGAAGGCAAATGTACATACCTAAGTTTGCCAGTGATACTAAAATAGGAGGAGCCATGGACTCTCTCCAGGGCCTAGAGGGTGTACAGAGAGATCTGCAGAGTTGGGCAATCACCAACCATTTGAAATTTAACAGGAGCTAGTGCCAGATTCTCCCCCTGGGGCTAGCTAATCCTGTTTATACATACAAATTAAGGGACTGGACCCTGGAGGGCAGCCCTGCAGAAAGAGATGGGAGTAGATGTTGGGCTGATGGCAAATCCAATCTGATCCAGCAGTGCCCTGGCAGCCAGGAGGGCCAACCCTGTCCTGGGGGGCATCAGGCACAGCATGGCCAGCCAGGCAAGGGGGGGATTGTCCCCCTCTGCTCTGAGCTGGGGCAGCCTCACCTCCAGTGCTGGGGGCAGTTCTGGGTGCCACAATGTGAGAAGGACATTAAGCTACTAAGGAGCACAGAGGAGAATTACCAAGGTGGTGGGAGGTCTCAAGGGTAAGATTTACTAGGAGAAGCTGAGGTCACTTGGTTTGATTAGCCTGGAAAAGAGAAGGCTGAGGGGTGGTCCCATCACCATCTACAACTTCCTCGAGGTGGGCAGTGCAGGGGCTGTGCTGGTCTCCCCTCTCTGGTGAGCAACAGTAGAAGCCCATGAAATGGAAGCTGCATTTATGATTGTCATGGAGTTACTTTACCTTTAAGAAAGTTAAAGTTGCTGGGGACTGCTTGGAGTCTTTTCTCCTGACCAATTATCAGTCATTGCTGAGAATTGACAGCAGTTTTAGCCATTGAAAAGTGGGATCAACTTGTGAACCGCACCTTAAAGTGTACAACCAGAACTCTGTGGTTCTCTTTGTTTCCTGGCTGTGAAAGGTAGCAGAGCTTCGGCCCCTCGGTCTCTGCCCGGCCACGTGGCCGGGCGGGGGCCGGGCCGGGCCTGCCGTTCTCCTGGCCGGGAGATGGGGCCTGCGGGGGCTTGCTCCGAGCCAAGCCGGGCCAGGCCGGTTCCTGGCTTGGCTGCAGGTTTTGCCGTGATGGAATTTACCAGAAAACTGCCGAGTAAAGAAGGAGAAGAGCTCTAAGCCTGCTGCAAGCAGAGACACCGACTACACTCTCTATAGCAGCTATGAGGAACTTTTCATCGCAGACAGCTCCAGCTCTTGTTCAGCAGAGATCACCGAACCATCTACAAAAACTTGGGCAGGATTTTAACTCTTTCTTATCCAGATGAGACTTGCGGATTAATCTTTTTATCCAGAGAGAGAAAAGGAGAGTGATCAACATGAAAAGAGACTTTATAAACTACCAGTGACAAGAAAGAAAAGAAGCTTCAAGAAAGGTAGAGAATTAAGAAGATGCTTTAATTAAGCTGAAATATCTTTCTGTTAAAACTATGGGGATGGACAATGAAGTCCTGAAAAGAACTCCTTTAATTCATGATAGAGTATGGGGAGGAATAGAGTGTTCAAAGTGTAAATTTGAGTAAAAAGTAGAGTAATTGTGGTATAGTGAAGTGCTAGGAGATTTGAAGCCTTGAGAGGCAATGAGAAAACTGTTTTCTAGTGAAGCTCACAGAAACAGATGAAGAATACTTTTTGCCTTTGAATAACTTATCCTTAAAAATACTATCCCTAAACATCATGACCCATAACACATTTCAGAGTGATGTGGAATGGGAGGAGTGAGCTTTGATAACAGCAGCTCTGGGCAGCTGATATCAAAGAAATGGAAAACTATAACAAAAATAGTTTTCTTGTGAGAAACTCCATAAATTAACAGAAAGGAACTTCTGTTTCTCTACAGAAACTGAGGAAAAGACTATAGAAGGAATTGGGACTGTTTAAACCATCAAAATTCTAAAGTTTTTGTCTCTGTTGTCATGTGAACAAAAGAATAGTAGGCAGTAAGAGATGAAAAGGTTTTTCTGGAAGTTTATTCTGGTGTTCTTATTATTGTAGTTTGTCAATAAACTTTCTTTATTCCTTTTAAATTTTATGCCTGGTTTGCTCTTGTTTTAATCCATATCTCACAGCAAGAAATAAGTAATTCTTTTTCCCCTTTTTATTAATTACTGGTTTAAAACCACAACAATGATCTAGTCTTGGATTGTCCTGCGGAGAGCAGGGATTCAATGAGCTTTATGGGTCCATTCTAAATAGAGATTCTCTGTGATTCTACGGTCCTATAAGCTTCTCAGAGGTTTTCAAATTTAAATCCTGGAAGACTAACACTTCTTTACAAACTGTCAGTTTTGAAAAAAAAGGATGTGTCTGGGCTCTTACCAATTTAAGTCCCCTTAAATCTAGCCTCATGTTTATCACTGTTGCAAACAGTACTGTTTCAGAAAAGACACCAGGCTGATAAACCACACATTTAGAAACATGTTTCTGTGTTTCTGCTTACATACCAAGAGCTTCTTACAAAAAGTCTGAGAAAGCTGCTTCATGTGATAAGACACAAAAAATGCAAGTGACAAATCTTTTGAACTGAGAGGTGAGAGTAGCATTAATTTTATCAAGTAATCTCCTGTTTCTCAGCCAAACATCCATTGCTTCTCAAAGACCTCCAATACTAAGAAACACATTTGAACATAATTGAGTAATTATAATTTCACAACATTCAAATACCATGCATCAGCTCATTTCTCTTGTCAATTTTGTCCGCACATCAAGTCTGAAGGTTAGAGCAAGAGCTAGCTGATTCCTTTTTCCAGAAGAATATTTCTCGAAGAAATGAGGGGTTTTCAGCTGAATTTTTTTTTCATAGCCGAAAAAGAGATCACCTGAGGTGATTTTTTTATTATTATCTATGGAAACCACACTTATTAATTAGTCTGTATACTTTTTTACAAGCCTATCTGTCTATCTTGTTACCACAAATTTTGGACCCACTGGCTTATTCAAATTGTGAAAAATTATGTTCACTTTCCTGGTAAATTTTAAAGGACTTAATAAAAAAGAAAATAGGAGACAAAGACAATAAAGCAAAGGTTTAAAAGGGCCAGGTGCTTGACATTCAGCCAAGAGCACACCTGCTGTTTTGGAAACAGCCTCTATATATCATTTCCATTGCATCAGCCTGTTGCATATTCATAAACAATTATGCATATTCAGAATTTTCCAAGAACTGTTTTGCATGGACACTCCTTGAGTCTCCCTTTTTAGAGCAGAGGGTGTGTCTATCTTCATTACCACCTTCAGCTTGGGCCTTGGTCCATTCTCTCCACAGATGCTATGTGCTGCAGTGGGGTCATCGTATTTTCACTGGATGTTGTCTCAGCCAAGCAGACAGTTCAAGCATACTATATCAGGTATTTCCACTATGTCTAATTTTGGTTAACAGTAGAAATAAAAACTATATCTATACAACAAAGCGATTTTAGTATTATACATGTAACATTCATCTTAATATTTGTAAAAGCCAATATTATACTATGTATCTATAACAAAATTAAGTTTTTATTAAAATTTTAAAAACTAATTTAAAAAAAAAATTGTGAAAGCAATGATTGAAAACATCGAAAAGCAGAAGCAGGAGAAAAAGTTTATTAGTAGTATTAGTAGTCCTTCACCCAGATAAGACTCTGCCATAATAAAGAATCTCAATGACCCAGCTTTCCTTCTGTTAGGACAATGACAGAAACTTGAGCCAGAACTCATGATTAACTGCAGTTTCAAATAAAATCCACACATGCATTCATCAGATACAATTCTTCTAAGCAGTAAAAAAAAAAAAACTACTTTTTTTTGTGTTTTGGTTTTTTTTTGGGGGGGGGGTTGGGTTGTTTGGGTTTTTTTTATTTTAAACTGATTTTCATTTTTGGAAGAAAAAAAAGGCTAAACCATTCCCTCTTTTAAAAAAGTAAAGAGAAAAAATGTTGAAGCATAGGATGTAAAAGACTATGGGGTTTGTTTCTAGTTTTTATAAAAAGCTATACTTTTATAAAAAGTATTTTTGAAGTAGATAGGGAGGTTTTTTCCTACATTCAGAACTGTATGTGGAAATCTTATTTCTGTATTTCTTATGAACACTGAGACATATAATGAGATTATGATTCTGACAGTTAACAAGGGGCCTTAACACAGTCAACATAAAGACTAATTTAGTTCTCACAGGATTAATTAAACTGATTTGAAGGAGCAGAAAATTTGGTTTTGTTTAACTTAGATCGCTAAAATGATGCTAATAATTTAAATGAGGTTTCTCTCATTGACTATGGTGGTACAGGACTTGGTACTAGCTGAAGACATTAGATTGGTTTAATTTTGTATATTCAAGTGTGAAATTTTGTCATGTATAATTTTGAAATTCTCTTTAATCCTTCAACTGTATGACAAACTGCTATAATACTCATATATTACTTATGTATCTGTAGTTGTCAGCTGTATTTAGCTCTTTTTTACTTCTGTCCACACTGATTCTTACAGTCACATTTAATCCATGAATTAGAAGATAAAGAGAAGGAATGTATGTGCATTTGCACAGGAGCATACACTGCTATGACTTTTCAGGTAACAGTCACGATCTCCCTTTGTTTCACAAAGGGAAAGGCAGGAGACCCTTCCCTGGATTGGAGTGTGACTAACCAGGGAAGAATTCTCAGGAATTAAATGGGATTATGTTGGCCTGTCATCTCTCCCCATCCCCCTGCAGAAATGATCATGAAATAAAACATCCTCTCCAGAAGTCTTCAACCTTCCTTTTCTCAGACATCTTAAAATCCTCCAAATGACCCTACTTGATAGCTCTTTCTTAAGATATGTCAGTTTGGGACATATCCCATAACAGGGAGTTAGTACAAAGTGGAGCTATGTAGTTTGAGAACCCCAAACTGATATTTTTGGGTTCATTGTAATAACTTCACGGGAATCTTGTTTCCATCGAAAACACAGTTTTCCAGAATCTGATTAAAATTTTCTCTTTAGAGCCAAAAATTCTATATTTCCTCTAATTTCTAATTTCTAATGCATATGCTCTGGAGACACTTACAAACTAGAGTGGCCAGTGTCTTGTCCATGAAAACCCCTTCCTTGGGTCACAGTGACAGAAAGCCATCTCAGCTGTGGTCAAGATGCAAGGCTCAGTATGGCCCATGAATCAACCAACCTCAAAACAAACCAACCAACCAACCAAACCAAACAAACAAACCACTGGGAGGTACAGGAATGATGCACTATCTTTGGAATCTCAGCTTCCCTGGTGGTCTCCACTTGGTTTACAGTTCTCTTTCTGTAGCTCACCAATGTATACCAGAGCAGCAGAGTGCATACAGACAGGATTCAGGTCCTTGATTTACGTATTTTTAGCAAACAATTTTTCTGCAGACTCCTCTATGGCTGTGTTTTCTTTCCTGGCTTTTCTGAGGGGTTTCTTCTTTCCTTTTTTTGTTTGTTTGGTTTTTTTGCTTGTTTTTGTTTTGGTTTGGTTTGGTTTTGCTTTTGTTTTCATGTGCCAAAGAGCAACAGTACACTCACTTAAAATATCAGAATTAATTAATCAGCAATTAGGCTGACTCACTGAATCAAGCAAGCCACAGGCTCCACATAGTGAGTCCTGCATCTAATCTTGAAATGAGTTATTATGTCTTCAGACGTGTGTTGTCTCATATTTGTTCCAATGTTTAATTTTATGTCCCATTAAAATAGTGGCTTCAGCATGAACTTTCCTGAGCTGACAGGCACTATATCTCATTACACCTTCACCTCCAAGACAAAAGAGGCACAGCTGTGAGAGTCAGTAGCATCCCCGTGAATTCACACTCATCCTCCTCTCGGGGGTTTCTTTGGCTCACAGGACTCCAACATTCCTGCAAAAGCATTTGCTGCTGAATGTTTATTCCATGCTCTTGCAAAAGTGATGCTCTATTTCCTCATATTTGCATGACTCATCTTGAAGAGTCATTAAATTTGCACACTGAAGATACGTAGGAAGTGGAGAAATAACTGTTCTGCAGAAGTAACTTTGTCTAATGAGAGCACTTTTCTATTAGATACGCTCCTCAAGTCTGCTGGGTGCCTGTTGCCATTATATCGACTTGTAACTTTACCTTTCAAGATTGCAATTTTTCCTGCTGTTGCTGTAATGAGATCCAGCCTTTACTGCTTCTGTGTGGAAAGAGGCTCTTCCACAGAGGTGTGATGATGACTAACACTACATGCTCGCTTTTCCTTGCCGTATTCTCCACTAAATGTTTCTGTACCCAGCAACTCAGAACAGTAAGTTACTGAAACAACTTTGTCTGTCCCTCTCACTTCTATTCTGCTTTTCTCCAGCACCCTATTCCAGTATTTGAGCTTTATCAATGTGATAATCTCATGCCTCACAAAAATCAGGTACTTTCTTGATAGTTCAAAGTTGTCTCTGAGCTATTTTCCAAACACTGCTGTTCCTTAACTTGTAAAAGTCATAGATACTTTATCAGTTAAATAGATGAGACAAATATATAAATTGGAAATCAAAAATTAACAAATCTATGTATTTATTCAATACAATAATAAACTTTTGGAGCTAAGGATCAGGCTTGTTTAATACACAATTTTTACATCTCTTTAGGTTTTCCCGTGTAACTAAAACATGGAACATATGAAATAATTATCCAGCTAACAAATGACTACTACTACTAAGACCTTCTTATAAATGTAGACAGAAGACAAAATAAATATTTAAACAGACTTCTCCTGAGTTTGGACAGTTCCTTATATGCTAATGACTTATTACCCAGATTTATTGCAATGATTTCTAGAATATGATAGCTTTTTAAAAAGATATTCATTTTTTAGGAGATCATGAACGTACTGTGTATATATGCTCCACTTGGCTTCCCTTCTTTTTTATCCCCAAGGCTTTTATTTTTCTCAAGTATTCTTGTTTGTTTGTTTGCATGTTTGCTTGTTTGTTTGTTTTGTTGATGTTCTGTTTCCAGTTGTGCTGGTGCTCAAGGGAGCAAAGATCCAGTCTAACAATGAAGAATCATGAGTCCCCATGGTCCTCTCCTAGAAGAAGTGTGCTGGCTGTCCTTCAGCCAGGAGAATTGGTTTAGAAGCAAAAGACCAGAAAGGAACCAAGTCACTAGACAAGCAGTGATGTGGATGAAGTCACCCCAGGCACACAGCTGGGTGCTGCTGTAGATGCCAAGTAGAATGAGGAGAGTCTGCCGATCTCAGGTCTTTCCACTGCACATTCAGGAAGTAGCATAAGTCAGAGCAGGGGAGTACTCAGTTTATTGGGTGTTTCACCAGTAATCTATGTTTGACTGCTCCTAGTGTTGTAAGTAAAATGCAATCATCATTGTAAAGCTATGCAAAGCCTACTTCAGTGATGCGAACTATGTCTGTGGCATGATCTTGGGAAGAAAAGAGTGGAAATCATACTTAAATTGGTGGAATACTAAGCTGCCCTCCATTACTAGTCCAGCACCTGAAATCATTACTAGAAGGTCCAAAAAAAGGCAAGGTGTGATATGACAATGCTGTCTAGCTCTGCCAAGGGGGAAGCACGCTCTATTAACTCATGAGAACAAGGAGAAAGCAAGTAAGTCACTTGCAATGACACACGCCCATTGGAGTGTTTCTGCTTGGGGGGTCTGTGGTACTGCTCAGGAAGTTGGCCAAAATGGAGCTGGTACCTCCCTTTCCTCTTTTACAGGCCTCACATATGGATACCTTGTCTTCCACCTCTTTAGTCTCCTTTCCTGACAAGGCAGTGGATGAGGTCTCCTTTTCTTCCTAATACTTCCTAGCTCACTAGGAACTCTTGGGGTTGAAGTTGGGGGGTTGTTGTTGTTGCTGTTCTAGCTAAATTCTAAGCTAAATAATTTTCTTTTTCTTTGCCAAAGATGAAAGTGTCCTTTTTTAAGGACCACTGAATCATTGTGGATACAAATAAATCACTCTTTCTCTGAAGTTTTTATGTTGAAGGATAATGGCATATTGTCAAAACAATAGCAGATTAAAGAAAATAAACTCTTAGAGAAGGAACAGTGTAGCTAGGAAGAAAATTTGTGTGTTCTGCTCATGCTGTCATCATCCTGCAGCTAGTAAACTAGTAGCCATTTGTGAATCATGTAAAGGGACTCTATTCACATTGAAAAAATGTCTTAAAATGGGCAGATTACTTAAATGAATAATTTTCCAGGGCTTGATAGAAGCATACTCAAGCACAAATATCCATCCACTTAGACAAAAGTTACTCACTATGATATTCTATTCACATCTGCACATGAATTCCTTACCAAAAGCATTCTTGAATACAAAGGGTGATTATCAGAATTCCTGCTACATTTCCTTTCAATATTAATCCTTGTTCAATCTCCAGACTCTCATACCACACTTGAAACAAACTGCTGCCAAAGAAAGTCATCAACCCGAGTTCGCCTTGGTTTTATCCCCTAAATACAGGTATAAAATAAGATAAACTAGACATAAATCTACAGCTTCATTATTTTTTAAAAATATTTTGATAAATGATAGTACATATTTATTATTCTAATTCTTTTAATAATTAATTATATATGCACTATAATTATTATGTATAATATATAAATAATATATAAAACATTATTACATTATTATATTATTATGTTATTTTATAATTAGTATTGTAATTAATATACTATATTAATATATTATTATTTAATATACATTAAATCCATAGCCATCTGAATTTACATGTGAGCTGAATATGTGTATGAGTTTCCTTTCTTTCTTTAAATTTAATCTTATTTCCCTTTCTCTTCTATCATAGAATGCAAACAGTGAAATTTTCAACTGATTAAAATTTTAGGCAAAATTCCCATATCTAACACGGAGCCAGGATTTTACTCAATAAATCTGGTTGACTACTTTCTTCATTTTAATAGTATTATATTGTATCTTCTTTCTGTGTTGTTTTCATGATATATATATATATATATATTATGAAAGCTTGTATTTGAATTAGCATGCAGCCGTGAGTACCTGCTTATAAAAAAAAAAATCTGAATATTATTTTCCCAGGTTTAAAATAGAAGACATGAGCTGCAGTTGTCCTTTGTGCTCCTTGGTTGATATTCAAAAGCATCTGAAACCTCTTGATTTCTCACAACAATGTGAAATGTGTGTCTACTACTTTCAGCATATTTCATGCAAAATATTCTCAGCAACTTCCACCTAAATCCTGTGCCTTACTTTCATTTATAAGGATGCTGCTTGCTAGGTCTTTTCAATTTCTCCACAACCCCTAGACGTGCTTTGATCACTTTGGAGTTAGTGACAAGGTATACTCAAGCTCTTCTCATGAGAAAGAATGGGCAAGCCTGTAATTAGAGATAAAGAACATCACAAAAGCATTGATAGAGTTGTTCTGCTCAACAGCATGTATATACCACAGAAAAGGCAGAACAGCAGTAGGACCTGTGAAACAAATAGGAATATTTTAAGGTTCTAATATTTTTAAACGAGAAAGATGTCATTGGATCAAAGAGCAGGTAATTTAGATCAGCATATACATATACGAATCTGTATCTCCCTGTGTCTCTGATTGCTTTCCAGATTTAATGACTACACCCTAAGAATAATATTTGAATGGAGGATTGATAGTTTGGTCCTTTTGCAGTATATTTTTTCACAACAAATCTGGCTTCAAGTGGTAAATATTGCTTCTCTTCCAATTTATAACAGAAGTTGTATATTTGAGTTCTTCTGTTTTCTGATGTTTGTGCAAAAATTTCCATGGATTTCATTTTTATACTAGGCCCTCCTTTTTTTTAAACACTAACTGGCTTCCAGTGTAAATATAGACACACATATATATAAATAAACACATATAATAAAATATAAATATATGTGTATGTATGTATATATAAAAAATCTAATTTTACCTGGCATTTGGGACCACTATTGTATCCATTCCTAACAAGGACAATTATTTCAGTTATGTAAAATAAAACATTCAAAGAAGCTTCACCATGAAGTTCATCGATACTTTTGCTGTCAAGCCACAATACCTGTAGATATTTTTGTGTGAATCATGGTGAAAGCAGTCAAAGAGTTAGACAAACAAAAGCCCCTCTGAAAATTTCAATGATAGAGAGGCTCTCTTCAGTGATTACCAATGTCTGCTTGACAGTCACCTAAAACTTGATCTCCCTGGAGCTACTCTTTACTACTTCATTCATGCCATTTCAGAATGGTCTAAAAAACACTTCACTAACATTTTGTTGGTAATTTAAATCACTTGGATCACTTTTCTGTTGTGCTACAACATTAATTTTTTTTTTTCCCTTTTTTTTCTAAATGTTTTTCACTGAACTGTAGAAAATTTGTCTGGGAAAAAACATTATGCTGTTAACTAGCTTGTTCTTCGCAGACACATTTTTCTTTTGCAGCCTTCTTCAGTTTTTATGTCATTCCACCACCTTCTTAATCAAGTTATTTCTGTGTTTACCTACATCTGAGTCTTTAATTAATACTCCCCAAATAATACCTCATCTGCTGCAATATAAGTAAACTACATCTTGATTTCTCACTTCTTTCTTCCACAGTGGCACTTGACCCTTTTGGCCCTGTGTGAGACCAATCAGGAAGGAATTTGCATTCACATATCTACTTAAGCATTAAAATACAAATGTGTCCATCACCCTAAGCTACACCTAGCTATGCTTGTAGCTTTTGCTAGATTTCGTACTTGGTTTCTCAAGTGGTGGAAATGGAATAAAGCAAAACTTTGTTTACAAATGTTTAACAGGAAAAGCAGAAGGTGGCACAAAGAGTGTGCAATATGAATAGCTGAATTTTGCAAATTGATCTTCAGGTGTAGGTAGCCATTTTCATGGAAAGTTGAATACATTAATAATAATGTAGGAAAGAAAGCCTGATATAACAATAGAGGAAAAAAATGACAAGTTTTAGCCTTGACTAACAGAATATTATGTTCATAGAATCAGTTAGGATTTCAGGGACATCTTATTGTTTGACACTATAAATTATATCATTTGTTTATCATTTTTTCTGTCAGTCCTTTTAATAAATTCAAATTTTATTACAAAGTTAATTTCTCAATACTGATACATAAGTAACTTGCTGACATAAACATATCCTATCCAGAATAAAATCACATGGCAAGTAGTTTTATTGTTTGAGAAAAATTGTTCTTTTTGCTGGAAAAGGGACTGTGAAGTTGAGAGTTCTGGGTTGTCTATACTTATTTAACTTATTTCATAAGTTAACTTATGAAAGTTAACTAAGTTAACTATGAGTTAACTTATTTCATAAAGCTGGAATTTTCATCTTACTTTCGATGTTACACATTTCTCAGTAACATCAAGGACTTCAAATTTTGCACATCTGTAAACAGTATTTATGCACTATTCAAAACATAATTTTTTAAATACACTACACAAATATACAAATAAGATACACAAATATACACTGAATAATATATATATATATATTTCAAATCAAACTTTGTCTATGTAGACACTTAAAATGTAGGACAGAAGGAAAAGGAAGAGTATGTATGTACAATGTCTGCCTGAGATTGAGCTGTTTTTCTCAGAGCAGCCCTTATAGTGCTAAGTTTTGCTTTTGTGGTAAGAACAGTATGCTGATCAGTGCTTGAACAGGACCAAGGTTGTCTCTCTAACAGCATTCAAGTACCACCAAAGGAGGCAAAGCTGCAGAGGGGCAAGAATTTCAGGGACAACAGTCTCCAGCTGATGGAAGTTGGACTCCTCTCACTCAGCAATCAAATTGTGGAAAAGGAGAAGCAGAGGGTGTTATGGTGCTGGTCTTCCCAAGCAACCCTACAGAAATTGAGGCCTAGCTTCCAAGGCAATGGACAGACATCTACCTGATAATGGTGTAATAAATGTAGTTATGAATAAAAATTCATAAAGACCTAAATAAATATATCTGTAGTTATAATAACATGAGAAAATATAAAATATAGTGTGGCCAAGGATTCCTCCCTAGGTCCAGCCGCAAACACCCATTCAAGAGATAAGAATTCTAGCCGGCACATGGATAAGGATCCTAGCCCGCACCCATCAACCTAAAAGAATAAGCAGGACACGGACACGGGCCATCAGGCTGGACAAAGAAACAAGCCCGGACAAGATACTCATCACCGGACCTGAACACCCCGCCTTGCAAGCTACAGTTGGGGAGCAATCAAACTAGACAAAGAAAGAAGCCCAGCCGAGATATTCATCGGCTCCAACACCGGAGCCAACCACTCCATCCTGATGGCCCAACCCAAGATGAAATCAAGGAACACGCAGGACCTTTTTACATATGAGGAGACTCTGCCCCACTGTCTATTGATTCAGTTCGCCGGTCCCAGGAAATCCATTCAACCAACCATCAAGACACTTTGTTGAACAGTGACTGCTCGGAGTTTTGGCCTCAGGGCACAAAACCCCTATAAGAACCCCAGACTGCAGCACATACAGCGTGGATTTGGGAACACCTATACCTTTGGGTATAGACCCCTGTCCACCCAGCGCTGCGCTGATATATTTATTGTGGTTTTTCTCTTTCGTTGCAGGTGCTTAAATTGTTTTATAATGAATTGCTTTTTATTGACCTTATTTTGCCATTGCATTTATAACAATGGGAAGCAGTGAACAATTCCTCTTTTCTGCTTTGTTTCCATGTGCAGCTCTTTGTTTTCTGGTTATACTGCCTTTATCTCAGACAATGAACTCTTCCCTCATATTTCCTCCTGCTGTCTGGTTGAGGACGAGTGAGAGAGCAGGAGAGAGGGCCTCTGGCAGTCATACAAGACAAAGTACAGTGTATTACCACTTGATCCCAGTTATCCTTTTTTTTGCTGTATTTGTAACTCTTAATACTAATGTTTTACGAAAATGTACCATATTGAGTACAGCACAGTGCCATTAGGATAAGGGAGCAAGAGATTTGATACTTTGCTTATCACATCACCTGACCTGTTATTTATTTTCTGGGCCATTAAAGTAATTACACACCAGAAACAATCCTGACAGGTTTCAAGGTAGGATGGTGGTAATTCAATATAATTGAATTTATCTGCAAGCTTTTGAATCATTTGCTTTTAGCACTAATTAATTTAAACAGACAAAATATAAACATGAGTTCTGCAGTAAATGAAACTCCTACTGTCTTGATAGATTTCTGGTGTGGTTATAAAATCTGTTCCCCAGTGTGGTAAATAACCAGAATTGTACAGTATTCCTTTAAGACAGGTGAAGAATTGATGGGGCTGGTTGAGGAAAACCTGAGCTGGACCATTTGCTTATCTTGCACATCTGGCTCAAGCTAAGCTTAACAATAGAATGATCTCTGGAGTGGAGCCTCCTGCCCGATGTTGTTTCAGTGAGGCACAGAAAAACACCACACCCCTGTACCAGCTAATTGTCACACTCCCTTCACCAGGAAAGAAAAGCCCTGGTTCATTAAGAAGATAAGGATAAGCACAAAGACCCTCTGAGGAGGGTCTTTGCTGCTATCTCAGTATGTGAAGGTGGACCGAAGTCTTTGTTCTACCTCTTTTGTCAGCTATTAATCCTGAATAAAAGTAACTGAGGATCTCATTAGGCTCCATTAACAGATTAACTTAAACATCCTTTGCAATGCAAATGAAGAACATGAGCTGTACAATGCCTGTATGACCAAAGCCATCAAACCCCACCCAAAAGAGGTGATTGTTCCATCCCTTTGGGATAGGCCAAAATTTATAGTACAAAAGGTGGGCTTCAGGGCAGAAAGGGCTGGACTGAGGAAAACATGTGGAGGGGAAGTAAACCCCTGGAGGAAGAAAACATCACTGGAAGGGAAAAGTACCTCTGTCTGCTCGGCAGCAATTGAAAGATTGTGTGTCTCCTCTTTCTCCTCTCCTGAAGGGATGCCCTTAGGTGAGCTTTATACCTCCAGCTGCATTGTAGCACACCTGAGAATATTAATTTATATTATATATACATATATACATCACTATTAGAATATCTCTTACGATAATTTCAGATGTGACATATATTAACACTCAGTGTTTTCAGGGCATTTATCACTGGCAATCCTCATCGTGCTCTTCTGTTGCTTCAGTAAACCTTATTATTGTGAATCTGGATTGTGCACATCAATTTTTTGAGTGCAACCAGACCTATAGTGATGGACTGGTAAACTGCACCTATGCTTCAAATTCTTCTTTTGAACTTGCGGTGCTAAATTGGTCTGAAGGCCAGCTGGAACTCAAGGGGTCTCATTTCTTTCTGAAATCACATACCCTTAATGTGAGACCCGATAGTTTGGTACATGGGGTCTTAATTTATTGTTTTTGAAATATGTGTATGTTGACCTAGGTACAATTACAAAATTATAATAGCATTTAGATTAGATTATACCGTGCTGGATTGATGTGCTAGGTAAATTAAATATCCAAGCAAATAAATATTCAAAAATTGTGGACTTTTCCTTTATATTATGTTTTTCCTACTGCAAATGTTGAAAACATCAAAACCAGGTATTTTTGTATTCAGATAGATGTAATTCCTTAGAATCTTGTCTGAAGCAACTATATTTTAGATATGTGTACATCTTGGAACAAATATTTGCAAATCGTGCAAATCAGTTTTCAAATTAGGTTAGATGTCTAAGTGCTAATAATTCTTTACAGATAAACAAGGCTAATCCAATCCAAGAAAAACATATGTCTCATTATTCACCACCTTGATTCATCTCTTAGGCTTCTTATCCAGAGTGGACTGATCATAATTAGGTTAAGTTACTTATACGATTTTTTGCAGCACTATATACTGTTATGAATATTTGCTCTGGGACACAAATATTTTTTTTCTCCTTTAAATTCAGCATACTGTAATAGAAGACACATTGTTGAATATATATTTATTCAAAATATTGACTGAAAAGATCTTTTTTTCATTCTTCTCTTCATGCAGTTTTG
Source organism: Poecile atricapillus (assembly GCF_030490865.1). Taxonomy (NCBI): domain Eukaryota; kingdom Metazoa; phylum Chordata; class Aves; order Passeriformes; family Paridae; genus Poecile; species Poecile atricapillus. Next base: position 104,616,499 of record NC_081289.1, on the reverse strand, counting down.
GAGCTAAATGAACCAGCTACACAGCTGCTGTCAGAAGGAGCAGTCCAACCATTTGTTTTTCTTTTTATCTCCTCCCCACCCTTGCCAGTATGCTGACCCAAATAAAAAATCCCATTTTGTATTTTGTACAGATATATTTTCAGTGGAAAGGCAGCTCCCACTCACCACACAACTTTGCTGTCACTAGATCCAACACAGGCTAGTCAGTAGGAGCGCACATCAAAAGGGTAAAAAAAGGCAGGACCAGTTAGCAACAGCACTGCTTCAACTTAATTTGAACCAGTCCTGAAGCATCTTCTGAGAATGAAAGATGTGAATAGGATATTTGCCATTTGTTTTATTTTCTTTCAAGTTCAGATTAATTTTTGACTGCCTAGAAAAGTGACAGCCTGTAGACTTGTCATATTTATTGAATTTACCAATAGTCTGTGGACATCTTGAGTGTAGAAGCTGTGCAATTTCACTGGTCACAAACTTTCATTGTTGTGCAAGCCCTTTCCAGGCCCTTAGGCCCTTCCTGAGAAAATGAATCCAAACACCTTTCCAGTCCTTCTCATTGCATACTTACTGAATAGTTTACTGAAATTTTAACTGTTCTTTTTCATGTTATCATCAAACAACTGCTGAAAACACAAATGGAATCAAGTAGTAGTAATTGAGACCTTGTTTTTCAAATAAACTAAACTTCTTATATCTCTCCATATTATAGATAGGCTGTTCCTTACTTGAGTCTTGATGATTGGTTCAAGCAATTAACTCTCTGTAATTCAGTAACAGTGCAACTCTACAATTATCTCTACAGTTATTACACTTTTAAAAAAGAGGCACAAAAAATAACTGTGAATGGACAAAATTGTTTCTCATTAATACAATTAGAAGAGTAATTCTCTATTCTAGGGGTAAGAAGATTACTTTCCTGCAACATATGAATTTGTTGGCCACATTACTCAGCTTGTAGATCGAAAATTATTAATTTTTAAAAGACATATTGATATAAAACTTACATTTGCTTGAAAAGGGGGTAGAGGTTCAGTATGTCAGCCATGGAAATAGTACATCTCCTTACTACTGCGGTGAAAATCCAATAAACCTGGCCAGATAGTTCTGTATTTTGTTCTGGGAAACAATGAGACAATGAGGATGTGTTTGCAGTGAGTACTCTTACACAACACAAATGTTGCCATGCCAACACCTACTTTTTAAAAAACTTTTGTAAAATGAAGTACTGATCTGCTACTAATGGAAGGGATTGGATACTATTGTTAACTCATAAAGTACCCTATTTACTACTTAGTATAGATTACAAATGGCATGAAAATGAAGGTAAGTTTAAGAGATAGAGGTGTATTTTAAGCTTTTGTTTTTAAAGCTGTTATCAAAGATACGATCTCTCATCTACAATTTAGAATCGTAGAATCATTTAGGTCAGAAAAGATCTTTAAGATCATTCAGTTCAACCATCAATGTGACACTAACAAGTTCACTACAAAAGCACATCCTTAACTGCCACATCTACATGTCTTTTAAATACCTCCTGAGATGGTGACAACCATTTTCCTGGGCAGCCTGTACCAGTACTTGATAACTCTCAATGAAGACATTTTTCCAAATATCCAGTCTAAGTATTCCCTGCCAAAACTTGAGGCCATTTCCTCCTGTTTTGTTACTTGTTACCTGGCAGAAGAGACCAATCCCCACTGAATTACAACCTCCTTTCAGAAAGCAGACCGATCATGCTTGAGTCTCCTTTCCTCCAGGATAAACACCCCCAGCTGCCTCAGCTGCCCTCACAGGATTTGTGCTCCAGACCCCTCCCCAGCTCTGCTCACCAGTGCCAAGTTCAGGGGGACAATCACTGCCCTGGGTCTTCTTGGCCACTGTTGCTGACACAGGCTAGGATGCCATTGGCCTTCCTGGCCACCTGGGCACAGCTGGCTCATGTTCAGCCACTGTTGACCAGCACCCCCAGGTCCTTTTCCACTGAGCTGCTTTCCAGCCACTCTGACCTCAGCCAGTAGTACTGCCTGGAGTTGTTGTGACCCGAGAGCAGGACCCATCACTCCACCTTTTTGAACCTCTCCTGCTATAACTTGGACTTCTAGAAAGCTTAAACTACCTACTAAGTCACCTGAGCTTATTACACAGGTATTAGTATATTAGTTATGTACATGGAAATTACATAGCTATGATACTGTCAGGAAAATTAATCCACAAACGCTAGAGGTTTATGTCCAAAAAGGAGACAGAGGAGTCCTTTTTCTTTATTCGAATAAAGGGAGAGGCCATGGGGCATTCCCCTGGGGTCTCTCAAATTCTTGGAGGGTGCAGCCTCCTTTTTATCCTAATTCCCGGCCGCTTGTCCCTTCTCTCTTTCCCCATAGGCTGAGGTACTTGAGAGGTACAGGCTTCCCGGAACGCCTGATACCGGCGGTGATACCTTCCCCACCCCCCACCCCCCCCCATGCATAATCCCTTCTTAACTTTTATAGAATTCATAGTGTTCTTTTAGTGCCCCTTTGATCTTCTACTGGAATCCATCCCATTGTTTCTGTCGTCTCTCACTGATAGTACATCTTATCAACTGACCCACAGCTTGTTTGTAAAGACAAACCTGTCATTCCTCTCAATACAAATATTATATACTAATAAATCTATCAGTTCATGCTAGTTAATATATCTATTTCCAATGTGCTGAAAAGTTCAGCAAAGCTTTATATTGTATAGCTATAGTTTGTCTTTTCTAGGCTAACTAGAAATAATAGGACCAGAAGACACTGGGAGAGTAACTGAGAAATAAGCAAAGGTTTTCTGAAAGCAGGAGTCAGCAGATAGCTTAAAAGAGAAAAAAAAACAACTTTGCTTCACACAGATTATTAATTCGCTATTAATAATGTCCACATACATATTAAAGTTTAGATACTTGTATGTAAATAATATGCAGATCACACGAATTGGGATGATATTTCTCTGTCACTAAACTCTGTTCTTCAGAGGTATTCATCTGTAAGAGCCTCAAGTTTTCTCTAGAATTTAGTGTTGCAATTTAAATATACCCAGTGAAATAATCTCCCCAATAGGCTGACTCACTGTCACAGAACCATAGAATAATTCAGACTAGAAGAGATTCCAAGATAAATTCCCTACCTTAACAGTAAAATTTTCAGTATTGAATTTACATATTTATTTCACATTGTATGTAGTGACTGTCTATTGCTGTTATATGTTACTTTCATATGTTTTCTTGGCTACTAATGAATCTTTATTTATACACTGTTCCTCAGAAGTCCCCGAGGAAAATATTTCTGGTAAAACCTTGTTTATGTAGCTTTCTGCTCTAGGTCTCATCCTATGTCCAAGAATCAGTTAGAAATTGTTAATTTTTTAAAAAAAATTAGCTTAAGATATTATAAAGAAATAAATGTTAGTTTTTAATTTTATTTCTGATGCACAAACGTATAATATTTATAATGGGACTCTAACTGGGAAATGAACAATCAACATATTTCATAGTATCTCACAATTAGTTTAATGGCAATGAACCCACCTTTGATTATCAGATAATATGAACTGGAATTGAACAGAGACAAGATTTTGAATCACTTCAAGAATAATTTAAACAAGCCCATTATCCATGCTTTCTGAAAACAAATCTTGAATTAATATTTGCCAAGTAACTTCAGCTTCTTACACTACAGAAAAATTCACTTACTGCAAGTCACAACATATTTCCTTTCTATTTTCCTCAAAGTAATCTGCTAATAGCAGGAACAGAAAACAACACACAAATAAACAAAGATACAATATCCCCCTCCCTTCCCCCATCCACGACCTGAAAATTTAACCAAAAATAATGATATCCATAGAGTGCATCCATTCACAAACCATCTGACCCACTTGGTTAAAGTAGAGTAAAACGAAAATTATTTTTGCCTCAGATTTTCAAAATGGGCTGCTTCAGCACTATAGAAGTACCTCCAATTAATTTAAACCTTTCTGCACAGATGGCAACAGGTACATAATGAAAATCTGAAATTATTCAGGCCTACATGACAATTGTCTGGCTTCCTGCATTTACTAAAACCTGTTTATCACAGGACTATGATGCTTTTGAAGTCAAGGATTTGAGGAAAATATAATTCCTGTACGGCAGTCAGAAAGTACTTTGGACCTGATTAGCATTACAGACTTGATAATCAGGATGCCTTGGCAAAAACAAATAGAGCTTTGAAGATTGCAAGAAGATTGGGTCAGTCTGGTGACAGAGAAGAAAATTGAATCAAGTAGAAGAGATGTTTCAAAATGAATAAGTTTGTATGTGTGTATGATGTTTAACCAATCATTGTAGTAAAAAATTACTAACCTTCCTAGCATGGTATATAAGCTTATGAAACCCACAGTAAAATTGCGTTCTGGTCACCACTCTGGTCCCGGTCTCTCTCCATCAGCGATAATTGGTGCCTGGCTATAAGGAAAAGGACAGCCTGCCTGGCGGCAGTGAGAGCACCCTCGGAACTGATCGTGGCGGTCAAAGAACTGCACCTGGGCCCACCATCACCTCATCAGCTGCGACGTGACAGGTCAGCCGGGGGAACTGAACCATATGTGGGACAGAAGGTGCCCAAGGAGAGAGACGTCTATGAAACAGTGCCTATGAAACTCTTTTAGGTAAGCATGGCTCCCCCATCCTAAACCACGACTTTTACCGTCTGCGTCACGCATGTTTCCCGATGCCACCCCTTCTTCTCTTTTCACCCTCTGCTTCTGGGACAAGTTCGGCGTTGAGCTCTGCGATCTGGGCACCCTCCCTGGCCATGAGCCAGAGCTGCGAATGCTCCCTGCCTGGAGGGCGCTCATGGACACCATTAAAAGAGAGGGGGGCGGTGAGGCTGCTTGTGAGGCTATCTCTGAGGCAGCCTCGGCAACTGTGCCAGACCGAAACCTGCCCAGATCCCGCTCCCATCCCCCGACAAGCACCAAGATAGAGCCCGGTCACCCCCTCCAGCCCCACCGCCAGCGGTTCCAGAGCCACCGAGCACTTACTGTTTATGCGGCGGACACTGTCTCCGCCAGTGCAGAGGAGCTGCATCCTTTCCACCCTGGTCTCGAAAAAGATCCGGTCTTCAGATGCGCATAACTGCTAAGGGATGAAAAAGAAAGCCCTTAAAGACACTCCTATCTGCACCCCGACAGCGGGACAGAAGGGAGGCAGGTTTGGTTCCACAGGGGTCCCGCAAATTCTGTGGACACAACATATTACATCTTAACATGCCAATGCAAAGTGACTCTAACAAAGACTCTGATTCTGGAGCCGGGGTGACTGTTATCTCAAAAAGCCAATGGCCCAGTGATGGGCCATCAACAGCTGAGCCTCAGATGTTCTCGGTGTGGGTGGGAATATCTAAAGCCTGCAGAGCCAACACTTAGTGCAAATTTCAGAACCTCAGGGCCAAATCGCTATACTTAACCCTTTTGTACTGTCAGTTCCCCATGTTCTGTGGGGGAGATACTTTGCTGGGGTCTCTTTAGAGAAAGGACCACGCTGGATCCCCGCCTGAAATGTGAAACCATTCCGAGAACCTCTACAAGCAAATGACAGAGGCCAGGACATTACCAAGACCTCAGAGGAGGAGGAGGCGCCGCACCAAAACCACAGCTCATGACTAACATCTTTTATCCCACCTGTAAACGAAACTGTGAACCTTAGGTTCTATGTCAGTATAGAAAGCGTGGAAGTCGGTGGTAACGCAGAGCCCTTTTGGCAAAAACATGGTGTGGATCACGTTATGATGTGGAGTTACAAGTAAGATATAAAGCCATTGAATTTTTAATTGTAGTAGGCCACGAGGAAAAGCCTCCCTATTCTTAGGAGAGAAGTTTTGAGGGAATCCAAAAATAGCTATATTTGCAAAGTAGAGTGCAAACAAAACAGTTTAGTGCCTTATATTTGGCTAGTCCCTGAATGAGCTTGGGAAAAGACAAAAAGGGAGTGTGCTAAAAGATATGCTTGGAAACTAAAATCCAAAGAGAAGTGTTTGCCGCAAGATAGTTAACAAAAAGCATAGAATAAATCAAATGCTATACTTAAGCTTATTAGAATTGCTTGCTTTTACTAGCAGAGCTTAGACTGCTGACCAATCCAAAACAAATGTTTGGATAACTCTACCTAATTTAACAAAACAAGATCACCTATGCTTAGCTACTGCATTCCCAGAAAATTCCCATTTTCAGCCTGTCTAGTCGACTTGCCATTAGATGATTGGCCAACACCAAAAATACCAGAAGCATTGCACAGAGCTCAAATCCTGTTGATGCATGGGATCAATGGATCCCCTGCCTTCCTGAAGCATCCTTGGAGCCCCAAGAATTAGAGCTCCTGGGTTCTGTGAAAATGGATTTCGTGCTAATTTTAAATACACGGGAAGGAATCAGTCTAAAGCTTGAGATGTTTCTCCCTATCACCCTGTGTACAAGAATCAAACCTTTTGGTGTAACTAGATTTTTGGAAGACTTTCTAAATCTAGCAATGCCCCTCTGCAGCTGCCCTCAGGACTATTTTTGGTTTGTGGAGATCAGGCCTGGGCTGCTATCCCTTCACACATAAAAGGGGGTCCCTGCAGTCTGGGATGATTGACTGTGCTGACACCTAATGTATCCATGATTTTACAGCACAAATATCCCTGCAGAACAAAGCAGTTTACATGCATTTAATGAATACTGCGATGATAAATTGCCTTTGTGGACTGAGGTGAATTGGGCCTCTCTGCTTTTGCCAGGACTGGCTGCAAAAAAGGCTTTAAGTCAATTAAATAAAGTAGCTTGTTGGCTTGCAAAATAGAGGAATGTCACCAGCTCTGCCTTATCAAACTTATTAATAGATCTTGACAGTGTAAGGCACCCTACTTTGCAAAATAGAGCAGCAATAGATTTCTTGTTTCTAGCACAAGGTCATGGGTGTAAAGACTTTGATGGAATGTGTTGTATGAATCTGACAGATAGTTCTGAGTCTATTCATAGAAGCATACAGCAACTAAAGGATAGTGTGTGTCAATCAAGAATAGAATCTGGATCTTGACTGTATAACATGTTTAGTGGCTGAGGTTTGACACCCTGGCTAAAAGATTTTTTTAGGATAGGTATGCATGTGTTGATAATAATTTTATTAATCATGATACTTTGCTTGCTTCAATGTGTGCAGAAATTAATTAATAAAGGCATTAAGGGAATATTTTTGGTAGAAAAGGAAGGGGGAGTATGGTAAAGTCAGAAAGTAGTTTGGACCTGATTAGCATAAGAGATAATCAGGACTGGCAAAAATAAACAGAGCTTTGAAGATCGCAAGAAGATTGGATCAATCTGGTGACAGAGAAGATTGTATCAAGTAGAAGAGATGTTTCAAAATTAATAAATTTGTATGTTTGCATGATGTTTAACCCAATAATTGTAGTAAAAAATTACTAGCCTTCCTAGCATGGTATATAAGCTCATGAAACCCACAGTAAAATTGGATTTTGATCACCACTCAGTTGTCTCCATCTCTCCCCATCACCGATATTCCTTATATTCTGTAACGGTTAATAACAGGTTCTGGATGAAATTCACAGATAATTACAAACTCTAATTTAGATATTGTGTCTTCAATAAGCTTGTGCAGCAACTTGAAATTATATGCTACCAGTAACAAGATAATTACTTAACATATGCAAATTAACTGCATTAGTACTCTATCTTTTAAAATGTCTGTATATTTAATTGTGTTACTTCTTATTTTCCTCTGTATCTCATGCTCCTTGATCAGTTGAGGTGCACCCAAGCCTTTGGTTTCTTGCAGCTCAGAGCAGAAGGATGAAACTGGTTCCTGCACTTATAATTAAAGAGTTGGTACAGAAGGCAAGACATATTTTCTCTTCAACTAATGTGGTTGCCTATAGTTCAATGCCTCATCCTCCTTGTTCCTAGAGTTTGTTGGTGTGAACACTTTCCTAGAAGGATGCAGAAGAAAGGAACAGCTGTCTACAGAGCAAAAGTGATGTATGATTTGAATCTATGGGAGACACTAGCTTAATGATCTGAAATATCTCTGAACAATATTTGTCTTTTTACACCGTGTTTTTTTCCTAATATTAGTACTGTTTTGACTTTATTAGAAAATTGTAGGGTGGCACTTCCCTGATATTTCTTATTTATAGGAAAATCATGTTTCTGTGTCAAGCATTTAAATGAACAGTTTTCAGAAGTTGTTTAAGAAAGCTCAGAATTGCCTCCACAGAGAAGGATGCTCAGCCCTGGAGCAGAATGGAGACATTAAGGGACTAGAATTTTCTTAACAGGATTGTAGAGAAATTCTTAACATGTTCATAGAGAAAATTACATGGGAGGGGACGTCTGAAGCACTCAAAGCAGAGCTAACTTCAGATTTAGACAGGGCTGCTCATGGACTTGTCCAGTTTTGAAAATCTCTGAAGATAGAAATTCCACAGTTTCTGGGCAGCTCATTCCAGGGTCTTACCCCTTTAACAGAAACAAGCTGTTGTTTATACTGAGTCAGAATTTTCACTGCTCTAATTTATGACTACCATCTCTCGACCTTTCATTGTGTATCTCTGAGAAGTATTTGGGTAGTTAAAACTACAACACCCAATCACCTTGAAGAAACTGCATACAAGTACAGGTTTAGATATCACATAATTAAAACAAAGCACATGCATATGGCAAAAAAGATCCCATTTTGAAGGAAAACAACGGGTTCCCTGAAAATCATGTTGAATTTACCTTACCTGCTAAAAGTGACTTCAACTCTTCTTCCATTTTTCCATTTCCATTATGAACAGCCAAAGCAAATTTCCAAGAAGGTGGTTACACTGCAATAGGCATAGAATAGCATCAATAATCTTCACAGACCTTATCTAAGTAAATAGGTATCTTGGAGATAGATTATGGGACCTGCCTCTGTGTGGTGAAATGACAGGCTTTAACCTCAACATCCCTTTCATGTTCATTCAGCACCGCCATTTTACACAACGCCGCTGTTGGTCCGACAAGTTTAATTAATTATCATGCTAGAATGTGCATTCGTGTTTCAACTGCACTTTCACTGCAATTCAGACGTAATGGAGGAGCTTTAAGGGAGCTGTGTTCCAGTCAAGTGAAGTAAAAGACACTCTCATAAGAGGCCATAGTTTATCTATTTGCAGTCTCATTTCCTCTTTTATTCTTTCCTTTTTCAACATTCCCTTTCCTACATAGATCTCTATATTTGAAATAATATTGCAACCCTGGCAGCAAAGCTCAAGATGAGACTTTATAAGAAGAAAAGGTTTATTTATTTTACAATAAAATCAATTTCACCCACACTGTCATATTCATGCACTCACAAGCACACTCAGGAAGTGTATGTCCATGAGCTGTGTCATCTATCAAGCATCAGGTGCTGTCACGTCTTTACAGGACTCAGATGATGATGCAAAGGGCAAGGTACATAAGACTATCAAGCCTCCTTGCTACAAAAGCCACTACCCTCCTCATGTTCTGTTTATCCACTGGTTCCAGCTATGTTTAGCATCTGTGTCTACTTTAAAATTCCTTTGTCTCTTTTGCCAGTTACTCTTTAAGCTCTCTTTAGCAACTGCAAGAGCAGAAAATTTCAATTCTATGTATTGTCTATGTTGTCTGTCGGTGAACATGAAGACAGAGGTAGCAATCGCTTCAGCCCCACTGATACATATGAAGCTGCAATCTAAATCCCAAGCTGCCATCTCCACCTCCCAGTTTGCATGATGATGCTCCTATTGGACAATCCATGTTACTTGTTTTCTCTGATTCATAAGTTGTCTACATAAGTTACAAAGATTTATCTTCTCCCTACGTGAACAAAAATGCTATCTTTGGATTCTTTGGAACCACAGGTAAATAACTTCAAGGATTACCTTCCTCAAACCTGTTACAGTACATTAAAATAATGTCTTAAACCCCAAGATATTTAGACACTATCCTGTTGCAAAGATTGATGATTTCTGCAAACAATTAAGACTTCATTGAAACACAAGCTTTTTCGAGAGCTAACTCTGAACATCTCCTAACAGCAGCAGCTTATAAATTATTCTTCTTTCTTAATTAAAGCAAATGAACTCCAGATCAAAACCAGCAATACTGGCAATTGAGAGACAGAGACATCCAAGTTGAGACCAGAGCCAAATTTATTGAGTATACAAGTGTATATATAGGGTTTTACTTGTATGGCACTAATATAGGATTCTAATTTTGGTAATAATTTCCCATTGGTTACACATTCTTCATTACATCAGTCACCTGGTAATCATTACAAAGTTTTACAATATATCTCTTGGTCACTTTTACCCCAGGGAGTAGTTATCTGTGTCTGTCTCTCCCATGGCCTAAGATAACTAGGCTCCTTTTATCAGTTTCATTGTGCTCTCTGTTTCATTCCCCATACAGGAAAACTTTACCTCAGTGTTTTTCTGAACGATTTTCTTTCTGCAGTATCTTTGCTGGTAAGCTGGCTAGCTTATTTCAGATCCATTTGATTCCTTAGCACCTCAAGCCAGAACACTTTGAAGCAACTTTCTTACATTTTTTAATATTAATTTAATTTCCATGGCATATTGTTTATTCTTCCCAATGATTGCACAATTTCATATTGTATATATATATATATATATATATATTTTATCACTGTGAATGAGAGCCAAAGCAGAACTTAAAAAAAGGTGAAAATATAACTCTGGTTAGACAGGAATGTGTTTTCCATGATGAAATATTTGAATGACAATCCTTTGTGCTAGTTTAACACATGATGGATTGCTTTGTAACCATCTGTATTATAGATTCTGCAGGGTACAGGAAATAGTATAAAGAGTAAACTAATTAACTGTGGTACCAAGAGTTATGTTCTGAGATCACAAATTCATATGTTAGATCTGAAACAACACAATGAAATCTTGTCAGTCATTGTTCAGCATATTATAAAATTGCATATTCATGGAAGGCTGATAGAAAGTGCATTTTACAGAGATCTACTCACCTGTGAGATGTTCATGTGAATTTTGATTTTTAATGTATATAGTACATAGATATATTCAAGATGTTTAAAAGCACAGGTAAGCCACAGGGGAAAAAAACCCCAAAACTGGAAGAAACAAACTGTTCTGCAATTATGATTACTAAATACTATCACTTGGGGATTTTGGTGATCATTAACTATCTGCTTTCTGGAATTAACCTGGGTGTTAGTTCCAGATGTTAACCATCATTTTGATGGTTTCCTTTCAAGTTAAGAAAGAAGGAAAATATTTAAAATGAAGGTGCTGAGAATCTCTGTAAGTTAATGAGCTCCCTTAAATCTTCACCAGATTTACAAATTAACCGTGTACTAGAAATACATGTAGTCTGACTGCTACAGTTTGGCTCTAGAAAACAGAAGAGTGCTCAGGCTGACTGCTCCTATATTATTAAATAAACATATTGATACCAATTATTTTTAGACGAGACTATAAAATTCCATTAGATGAACAGTCAGTATACACCATAGTTTGGTTAAGTCTGGCACAGAAGCACAGGAAAGTCTGAAGAGTCTATATCTAGGCACTTGTGCCCACAAAAATGTTCATTCACAGTACCACTAACTTATGTACAAATTTCTTTTACTGCATCTACCAGTGCAAGAGGAAGTTGTGGGAGAAATTGTGGGGGTCAATCAGACCACAAGCATCAATTTAAAACCATTGGAATCCAGTCTGTAAACCTTCGCTCAACACAGAGTGAGCAGAACTCCACCAGTGTTGTCCCCAGTATATAAAAAAGTTGTATAAGGATTGGTACTGGAAAGTTCTCTGTTCCTCTTGCTGTTATTGCTTAAGAATTGCTGCAGTAATTTAAATATTCCTAACCTTTGTTCCTCATTGGACCCTCATCTTCAGATTCTGCCCCCAACCTACCCTTTATACACTTTGTATCCAAGCTGACTCTGGCTTTCTGGATTATCCCCATACCGCTGTTCATATTACCTTGTTTGTCGTTTTTACCATTTATGAAAGATACTTTTGTTTCAGGTTACTCCATTGAGCCTGCCCTTTTATTCTATCGCCACGTCACTCTGACGCAGTCATGAGGTGGCAGCAGGCTGGGCTGTCACAGCAGCACGCCAGGCTGATACAAGATATCAACCCAGATAAAGATCTTTTAAGCAACCAAACAAAAATTGCACATACTCTGCTAAGAACATTCACACTGAATTTAACTGAATTGTACACATCAACATAAAAAACTTGAGAAAAAACAATGTGCTGCACCAAGAGTGTAGCAAACAATAGCAAGTGATAGATGAAAGTAAGTACTAGTAGGGAGTATTTGAAGTGAACTTTTAGATTACGCATATAGAAAGAAACATATTAGGAACAATTTCTTTACTAGAAGGGCTCTCAGGCTCTGGAACAGGCTGCCCAGGGAAGTGGTTGAGTCACTATCATTAGATGCATTTAGAAGACATGTAGGTGTGACACAGAGAGATGCAGTTAATGGGGGACTTGATCGTGCCAGGCTAGTGCCTAGATCTGATCTTAAAGGACTTTTCCAACCTAAGTAATTCTGTGATACTCCGTCAAAATCCAGTATTTTTATTAAATTCACTTAGGAACTTTTAGTCCCCTTTTATGAATGTTTGCTCCGAAGTGTGGTTTAGAAGGTATTTTTTTTAATCTCCCCAGAAGAAGAATATTAAAGCACAAAGGACAGTTATTTTGTGAAAATACTACTACTAGTAAATGGATGTCTCCACCGTTTATCAACTGGTTCAATGAGGATGAGCAGTATTTGTCCAGTGCAACACCACATTGTTTCCATGAAGACATGATGGATGCAATGGAGTGGATCACATTCTGCTAAGTGCATATATAGAATTATTACATTTTGATATTTCTGTGCTGGAAGATACCTATTGAAATAGCTGTGAAGTTCTGTGGGTAAGTCTTCTATCCATTACTCTGGTGCAATTTGGTTCCATTTGCTGTATGGTCTCCAGGAAAACTGACCCGAATGAGTCTCCCAGTGCTGCGGGCAAATTAAGTTCCTGCTTTAACTATATTTTATGAATTCTTACGGAACTTTCAAAACAGAGTGGTATAAAATAACTGTATGAGTTATGACTTCATTTTGTACTAATTCTACATAGGTTTTCCTTAATTTTTTCTCGCCATGCTGAGCCTCACAAACTACTTTTTCCTTGTATTACTCTTATTTTGTTAATTTCTTTTCAGGTTCTGTTGCACATGCAGTTGAGTATAAGGTAACTGAGACTTTTATGCAAGCATATTTTTAGATTGTTGCAGGTTTTATGAAGGTGGATGTGTTAGGTCTGAGTTTAAGTGCACCTAGTAGTCCGCTAGGTTGTTATTTCTTTTCGTGTTTATAATAGTACTGAAAGCTGGATAAGTATCACTGTAAAACAGACTAATTTGTATCTATAGACCATCACAGCTGAGACCATTAAACTGTTCATCCTACCAAGTTTTGTATAGTATCTTCAGTATGAATACAGAACAGAGTAAAGCCTATTTTCCTTTTTATACAATCCATGCATAAGAATTAACAAATATATCTGAACTGGAAGTGACATGGCTGTAATTAAAGCAAAAAAAAAAAAATTCATGAAGATAGTACACATAAAAAGTGAATGAACAAATCAAAATAATAAATACAAAATGTAAGTTACATAATACTATGAAAATTTGAAACAGAATGAGGTATTATTCACATAACGCAACTTGAAAATACCTTTTAAGTCCTAATTAATCCAACCCTACTGGCAGGGAAATCACGCAAGATTATCTAAATCATATTTTCTATCTTGCATAGAAATACATTTACCTTTCTTAAAAATAGATCAATATTTCATAATTTTTCTTCTCCTTTCAGTACCAAATATTTGAAAGAACAGTCTTCCTATCTTCTTTGAAAACTATTAATAAGTTGGGATAACATGCCTTTTTTTCCAAGATTTGTCACAGTGGTTTTCTTTCTTTTTCTTCCTGCTGCGTACTTTTTCAATATTATTGTTTGGTTCCCCTGGAACCTGGTCTTTAAAGAACATTACACATAGACCACATGTATCTCAAGTGTTTGTGTACCTCCTCTAAAGCAAAAATTATCAGAATGATTGTCATATATTTGAAAAATAGGTTGTTCATCAAACTTCTCATGTTTCAAAGCCCATATAATGGAAATCATGAAGAAAAGGTGTATTTTGGAGTAAGTACCTTCCTCTTCTGTCATTGGGATTTATTTCTTCTACCTATATAGAAATTATAAAGAGGAAAAAATGCTATACTTTGTCCTGCAAAAGGCTGAAGACTACTTATTTCATATATATGTGTGTGAATGTGAGGAGGGAAGATAAAACAGTGGAAAGAGAAGGGTTTACATTTCTGCAAAAACAGTATGATCCATTTGACATTCTCTTTGGCTGTGACCAAAGTAAGTCTGTGAATCAGGGTCTCATCTCATGTGACAGAAATATTTATCTGATTTAAAAGAATGTCAGTTAATATCTGCGATTCTTCTCTCCATGCACATTTATTAGACTCTTTCCTCTTCACTAGTTTATCATTCCTTGACAGTAACAGTTCATTCACTTATAAAAGGGATGTAACTACACCACTAAAAATGAAGACTTTTGCTAATAGTAAGAAAAATGTAATCATTAATTGAGACTGAGCTATAAGAATAATAATGAATTTAGCTGCTTCCCTAACTCTAAAATTTCAGTTAGTTTTTTAATTTTCTTTCAAACTGAAGTTCTGATTTAGTTTATTTTAATAATTTTTTTTTACTTTTTATATGTAAATTTCATATTATAAAAACAATAAAATAAAACTATAAATTGATTAAAATATAAAATAATAAAATAAAATTATAATAATAGAAATATTTTTATTTCAATTCTAAGCAGATTCATTGTAAGCCAGATCCAGAAATTAAACACATTGATCAGAAAGTCACTCTCTCTGTTAGCACATGATAGAAACCTCTGATAGATCCTGAGCTTCTGTTCTGCAATAGTTGGAGAATCTCTTTAGGCTGAGCTTTATTCACCATGTTCTGATGTATGCAGAGATTAATTTTAAAAAAATACAAGTTTTAATATAAATCACCAATATTTGAACCTTATGATTGTTTTTCTTAAATTGTTAGAAGACAGGTATTTGGTTCCTGTAGACATGATATTACACAAATGTTGCAACTATGTAATTCAGTACACACAAGGAGCCCTGTTTCCTTTAATTTTAAATAACTTCTGTATCAGTTTCATAACAACTTGCTTGGAACAGACAAATTTACCAGAGAGTCAATTATAGCTACCTTTTAATACAGCAATTAAGTCCCCTTAGTCCCTTAAAGAATATTAAAACAACAGGCTGACTGATCCCAGTATTTAAGGATGTGGACTGAAAATCACACTCAGAGACAAGGTGCCATTTCCCTTTCAAATTCACAATAAGCGAAGGTTTTCCCACTTGGATTCAAAGAGTCTTTGATTCTACCATCAAGTTAATAGTCAATCTGTTTATTCAGGACTTGAAGCTGATTCTTCATAGGCTAGGAGGATGTTGAAAAAGAAAATGTTTCTGGAACTGGAGGGAACATCGTTTCTACCCAGAGCATCCCAACAGCATTCAAAGCTTGTGGGAGTTTTCAGCCATTCTGTTCCCACAGAAACTAGCCAGCATTTAGAGCATTACAAAATCCTAAGAAGTTTTTGTACAATGCTTTGTAAAAAAACAGGATACCAATAACTGGATTAAGCTTCTCACAATATGATGGCCTCAAAGGTACTCATAAGGAAACTAAATGAAGAGTGTTTAATGGCTCACCAGGAATTAAAGTTTCTTTGTCTTATGTAGTAACAAAAAAAGTCACATTATGTGATGTTATACTTGCCAAGCTCCAATGGAAGGTTTTTCCAGCCTAATGGAACCAAAAAGCTAGGAGCACAAACAACAGCTCACCAAGGCCATCAAGGCTGTGTAAAGAGCTTGCAAACTGCTTTTTTTAGCAGGGAATTTTCAAATGTTCTCCCACCCTCTTTTGTGTTTCCCTGGTTCATAGATGACGAGAAGATAACAATTTTAAAAGAATAGTTCAGAAGGAACTACTGGATTTGAAGAAATACTGTTGTGTCTCTTCCATAAGGCAGACTATTTAGTACAAAAATGAGCATTTGGGTTTGCTTTTGTCAGCAACTGAGGGCCTGAATTTGTCACAAACACTTTGCCTAGCCACATGAAATGCTAATTACTTGTCAGGTAGCTGCACAGTCTTGAGCTTCTCTGTATAGACATGACCACCACCAATTCCTCAGAAAACCTGAATGGACAAAAGAGCGCCAAGCTTGTGCCAAGGAATCCACAGATTCACAGTCTGGCTGAAGATGAAGGTCAGATCCAAAACGGCAAGGGTTACACAATTCAATTTGCACTGTCATGTCTACGGTCAGGCAGGAGCCTTTAGCAATTCAGAAAGAACAAATGGCCTTGACAGGGGAGTGAGTTTCAAGAGCTTCTCAGTCAAGTGATCTCCCATGCCTCAGGGATCATCACACCTCAGATGGTGGAGCAAGGAATGGGCTGATAGCACTGAGGATCCTTTTCTATGAGGGTTTTCCAAGGTAATGGCTCTCCCATTGTTCCCAAGAGAAGAAAACAACTACAACAACCCTGACACAGCTCAGGATTAACAGTAGTTACAGTTTTCCTTTTAAATTGTTCCTTCCCCCTCCAACAGCAGTCTGTGCAGGACTGAATGCAGTTCTTGCACCTGGGACCACAGAAATTACTTTGTTGTTTTCACATGTGGTCTGATGAAAGACCTCGTTGGACTCAAACATTCTTTCATTCAAAAAGCAGCTACATCCCATTTATCCCATTCTGTGGCCCATAAACTGAGAAACAAGCCCTGTGGTACAATGTGAAGGCTTCTAGGTGGGCATGGTAACTGGAGTTATTTGGCAATGCACATTTTGGTCTGGCTTCCTGGGTACTTAGAAACATCTGAATTGACAAAGGGTAGGAGGTCTGGAATTGGTTCTTATATATTGTGGTCTGAATGGAAGCTTCAGACCAAATTTAACAGAGAAACCTTCCCATTGTGACAGAGGGCTCAGAAAAGACACCCTTGCTTTCTGAACTGCTTCTAAGAGATAGTTCTAAGAGTCTAGGTACGTCTGGATCCAATCCTAGTCACAGACTTAATCAACAATCATGTCTATAGGACTGCACAGGTGTGACTGAACCTTTATATTACTTTGTCTTGAAGATTAAGGATGGCAAACCAAATACATTTATATGAACAAAGTAAATCAGTTGTTCTTATTGATTATAGTGATGAGACTAAAAAACTTCAGTCAGAGAGTGCACTGTTTGTTAAATCCATAATTTTGAAGCTAGCTTGATAATTATTAAATGGAGATTGATGTTACTTACCCATACCAATGACCACAGGCAAAGTAACCCAGAGGGGGATCATCACCTAAGGAAGGAATCTCCACATGCACTCCTAGAAGGATGGTGTTGCAAGTCCCTGCTGTAAGAAGAGGGACTAGGCTTTCATAGAATAAAGTCATTGACTGTCAAATACATTCTAGGCCAGCTGTGTCAGCTCAGCAGCCTTTAGCTCAGCACCTTTAAATTGATTACAGCATAATCACTTGCTGGTTTCTTTATCAGGATCTTTGTCTGCAGCCTCCTCAGTAATGTCAGCTGCTGTCAGAACACTGTTTTTCACATCCTCAGAATGTTTAGTTTTGGGACTAAAGACTCAGGCTGGTTTCAGGGCTCTTCAAAACCAAAAGCAGCACGAACCCCTTCTCATAACTTTTACAAATAGGGTAAGGTTTGAGCTGCTTTACCCCCACTTAGGCAGACAATGACAGCTCAAAAGAACAAATATATCCTAGTACCATTAAATCCTTTCAGAAAAATAACACTGCAGCCAGTACTGCAAAGCTGTAACTTAATATCCTTCCATGATGGAGTATGCCCCACACCATATATTCAAATCTCCGTATTCTCGCTGAACAGTCATGCATGATTTGATGGTTTGATGGGTGGACTGTTCAGCAGATGAAGAATTGTCTCTGCTGGCATCCAGAGAATAGTGTTCAGTGTCCAGATTGAGATTGGTGACAAATGGTGTCCCTCAAGGATCTGCAGGGGAATGAGTACTGTTTAATGTCTTCATCAATGTCACAGAAAGTGAGATCAAGTGCACTCTCAGCATATCTGCAGACAACATCAAACTGAGTGGTGCAACTGACATAACTAAGGGATAAGATACCATCCTTAAGGACCTGGACAAGCTCAACAAGCAGGCCCATGAGAATATCATGAGGTTTAACAAGACCAAGTTCCAGGTGTTGTACCAGGCAACCCCCAGTATCAATCTAGGCTGGGGGATGAACAGGTCAAAAGCAGCCCTGTGAGAAGGCCCTGGGGGTGCTGCTGGGTGAGAGGCTGGACATGACCCAGCCATGGGCACTCCCAGCCCAGAGAGCCAAACGTGTCCTGGGCTGCATCCAAAGCAGCGTGGGCAGCAGGGGAGGGAGGGGATTCTGTCCCTCTGATCTGCTCTGGTGACACCCCACCTGGAACCCTGCATCCAGCTCTGGGTGCCCAGCACATGAATGCCATTGGGCTGTTGGAATGAGTACAGAGGAGGGATACAGAAATTATCAAGGATGAAGCACCTCTGCTGTGAAGGAAGGCTGAAAGATTTGGGATGGTTCAGCCTGAGGAAGAGAAAGCATTTAGGGAGGCCATACTGTGGCCTTTCAGTGCTTAAGCAAAGGTTGTAAGAAAGACAGGGACAGACCTTTTTAGCTGTATCTGTAACACCTGAACAAGGAACAATGATTATACACTAAATGAGTGGAGATTTAGAGATGGTAGGAAGCAATTTTTTACAATGAGGGTGGTGAAACACTGGCACAGGTTGCCCAGAGAGGTGATAGATTTCTGATCCCTGGAAACACTAATGGTCAGATACGATGGGGCTTTGAGAAACCTGACCTAGTTGAAGATGTCCCTGCTCATTGCAGGGGCATTGGACTACATGACTTCCGAAGGTCCCTTCCAAGCCACGCTATTCTATGACTCTATGTCTATTTTAATTTCAGGAAAATTTAACCAATTATTGCTTATCTCAACAACTGTCTTGTAATATCTCAGTGGTATAATAAAAGCTGGTTGTGGATTTCACAATCCTACTTGGATTGTACGTAACTATCAACCTGTAACGTCATCTTTACCTCAATCTTTGTCACCTACTTCATTGTTTCTCTCTCTCAGAAATTTCTTTCCTTAAATTGCAAATGAATAATCTCTCAGAATCTCAGGACTCTTTTATCATAGGAATTACTGGGGATACAGTTTCTTTGATGAAATTTAAGAAATGTGAAAACAACAATGGAAAAACAGAAAATATGATTCTTCTGTTCTGCAAATAAGAATTTTAAGAAAAGTTATGTATGTCTGCACCTTCACATACCTGTATTTTATTTTCTGTCACAGGCATAGAATTCATGAATGATGCAATCTGTAAGTGTGAGTTAGGAATTTGGATATTACCCTGTGCATTTGCTACTGCTGAACTAAGAAATCCCACATGTCCATTCTTTGAACCAAATCTTTCCTTCCCAAGCTGACTTAATTTCTTGCCAAGCCTTGCTTCAGAAAAAGGTACCAGTTTGATTTCTCATGGCAGATCAGCTGTTCACCTGTTTTTGTTATTAAACAGATTTGTCAGAAGGTAACAACCTTACTGATGTTTCCCATTTTGCTGTCAGCATGACAGTATGAATGGATGTTAGAGGTCTGTGCTTTAATGATTTACCAAAGTGATGGACTAGGATTTGATGACACTGTATCATATGTTCATCAATACATTTCCAGATGATTTTTTTTGTTCCACTCTAATTAACGCCTTAGACACTGTTTCATCTGAAAACTTCTGGTAAAAAATTTCTTCATTGTGTCCCACTCCATCTAGATCATGCATGCTTCATGAATTAGAAAATACTCCCCATTAGGATTAAGAAACCTACTACCTTTCTCCTAGATGTCCTGGCATGTAATGCTAACAGTTAAAAAGATGACTGTTACCTACGACTGTCAATTCCTGACCAAGTCTTGATTACTTGCAGGTTTTCCATTACTGCTCCCTGAAGTACTGTCTCTCAGCCTGCCAGGGACAGCCCTTCAAGAGACGGTAAGAAATTTTAACCACTGCTCTTGTTCAGCACAAGTTTTGAAGGCTTCCTCACCGTTTTTTCATGTTCTTATTGCATAGATCAACATATTTTCAGGGAACTCTTTTTGAAGGAACTATTTCTTCTTTCTCCCAGTAATGTCACCTCTCCTGAAATGAGAGGACAATTTCATGCAAAATACGGTTGTTCGTTTTTTTGTATTCTTTACAAATACTTTCCCTACTCAGGTGAAGTGCTAGTCGGTCTTCTGGCATCTGCACTACACCCTTGACCTTCTTCAGCACCAAGCCCGACTGAATTCAAGAAGCGTTTGGACAATGTTCTTAGGCACACGGTGCGACTCCTGGCGATGTCCTGTGCAGGGCTGGGAGTTAGACTCGATGATCCTTGTCGGTCCCTCCCAGCACAGGACATTCAGAGATGGTTCGGTGACTCTGTGCATACACAGAGGGCCCAGAATGACCTGGGGCACGCCAGGAACACGCCGTGCCTCAGCAGCACTCCAAAGGCCGCGCCGCCGGCCCATAGCGGGGTGGGGCTGCCCCGGCGCCCGCCGCAGTCGGGGCGGCGCAGTGCGCCTGCGCGCCGGTATGGGGGGGGCAGCGCGGGGGAGGAGGGCGGGCCCCGGCCCTGTGTTTTGAACGGCGCGATGCGGGTGGCTCACTATTTGGCAGGAAGGTGAGGAGGCCTCTATCCTGGCGGCGGAGCTCGCGTAGGGAGAGGGGGATCCAAATGTGGCAGAGGCGAGCTGGAGGCAGCGGCGGCGGAGGGGGACAAGCGAGACGAGGAGAGCGGCCGTTCCCGCCGCCGCTGCTGCCGCCGCCGCAGAGAAGCTGAGCGGCCCGGCCGGGAGGGGCTGAGCGGCAGCCCTGGCACCCCCGGGCGCCCGCCCCGCCGGCAGGTGAGCGACCGGGGCGAGGGAGGGGACGGGGGGAGCGCAGCCCGTCGCGCCGCCCTTGGCCTGGCCCGGCCCAGTACCGGGCAGAGCCGGAGGGAGTCGCTGTGGGGGGACCGGCGCTCCCAGCCCGGCCGCGCCTCGTCTCCCTCGGGGTTCTCACATCGTGGATCCCCCGCCCTCCCCGCCCGGAAGCCGCGGGCGGCATCGGGGCCGCGGGGGCTCCGGTCTGGAGGTGTCGTCTCTGCTTTCCCTTCCCCCGCAAGCTCCCCGGCTGCTTGGCAACCCCCCCGCCCTTCCGGGCTCCGGGGCTCTGCCGCCCTCCCCCGGCACGGCCCCGCGCCGCATCCACCCGTAGGGGAGCGGTGCCCTCCCCTTTTCCCCGCTGCGGAGCTATTGTGTGCGGGCTGGGGCCCGCCGAGGGGCTGCTGGCGGATAAGCCTTTCCCGGGGGAGGTGGAGGCGGGAAAGCGGGACGAGGGGGGCGTGAGGGCGGCGGGGGAGCCAGGGCCGCGGGAGACAGCGCCGGCGCGGTGTGTGTGTGTGCCCCGCTCGCTCTGCGCTGCTGCGATCCTTTGTCTGCTGTGCCGCTTTCCCCTCCTCCCTCGCTCCTTTCCTCCCTCCTCCCTTCCCTCTCCCTCCCTGCGTTCCCCGCTCTCTCCCAGGCTTCAAGCGCTGCTGCAGCTGCAGGTTTGTAAATACTGGACCAACACACACACACAACATGGCTGACGCTCGCCCTGCTCCTCCACCAGGGTCTCCGCCTTCTCCCTCAGTCTCCGCTGCTTAGCCGCTCCTCCGTGTAGGCTTTTGTTTCTTCCCCCCTCCCCCTTCATCGCCCATCCAAAAAAAAAAAAAAAAAAAAAAAAAAGGAAAAACAATTCACCCTCCTTATTTGCGGGCATGGCGGGATTTCAAGGGTAAGGATCCTCGCTTTGGAAGCTTTCTCCTTTCGTTTTGCTGTTAACAACAAAATGAAACCTAAAATAAGAGGTGATTTGGGTACCTGACAAGGCCTGGGGCGAGGGAGGAAGGGAGGGAAGGAGGGGGGAACTGGGTGAGCCCCGCTGAGAGAGGCTTGATTGGAATGTGCGTATCTTTTTCTCGTGTTGGGTGGGGGGAGGCTGATGCACCAAAGTGCTGGCAGAGATGAAATACTGTGTTACACTTGGCAGAATGAACTAGGGCCTTTTCTTTCATTTCAGGACATAATTCGGTATAAGGGGTCAGCTCTGGAAAATCACATTAAAAAGATCTGTACTAGTTATGTCAGAATAGGTATTATGCGGGTAAAACCCGTAGCACAGACGTTTTGGCTTTTTTGCGTTTCTTGTATCTCCTTGTTAGTATCTTAGACAGCTTTCAAAGCATGGAATATAAAACCGGAATTTACACTTGTCAGGTCTTCGTGTTGCTAGCTTTCTGTCACAGATTAATTTGCCCTTGTGATGACAATAGTACAAACCGAAGCATTTCCTTTTTCCTAAAAGGAGTGCTTTCAGATTTTTTATTTTGTTGTGGGTTTTTCTGATGTTTTTTTTGGTTGGTTTGGTTGGTTTTTTTTTTTTTTTGGTTGCTTGCTTATTTGTTTGGTTTTTTGTAAAAAAGGCATGTTAAGTGAGCTCCCAAATGAAAACAAGACAGCATGCTTTTGACCTCTTTACTAGTGCAAGGCAAATGCTTAGTTCAATACCCTCCACCTCAGTTATTCAGAGCACCCCCTTCCGGCTTTGATAAATATGGCTTATTTTTTTGCTGCTTGTGACGTAAAACCAAAACACTTGAAGGTAGTTCAAGCGTATCTAAAGTGATCTGCCATTAAACGGTTTTATTTCTAGCTTGTAAATGAAGGGTGAATGCTGAAGGTGTGAAGACATGATTCTTCATGTATGCTTTCTTACTGTAATTCAAAGTAAGTGTTTAATATTTCAAGGATCATACTTAAATGTATGGTATTTATTTATACACATGGATAGCAATAGTTTATGACTACTGCTCTTAAGTAACGAAAGTCCTAGCTATGTCGTATTTTGTCTGGCTTGAATTAGAAGCTTTTAGTGGAGAAGCATTGGAATGGCATAATCTTGCAGCTTTTACTGAGAAATATGTGAATTAGCTGTTGTATCTGAATGCTTCTTTCTGCTGCTTTTTCCATCCCTATTAATAAGCATTGATTAGCAAGCATTGATTATGGAGAAAATAATATATAGAAAGAGTTTACAAGGACATGAAACTTAAAAGAAGTCATCCAAGTTACAGTATCATTTTGGAATGCATTTTACGTCATGGCTTCTAAGGCAACTGTGTTACTTCTAGATGGAAAAGTCAGACCAAAAGTCTGTAGCCTTACACATCAGTAGATTACTGCAGCATGTAGTTAATTTTTTTGACATTTTTCAGTCTGAAGGTAGTATTGCCTAAACTAGAATGGTTTTACCAGTTTTAGTTAATTTGTCATTTATTGGGATAACTACCACATTTTGAAATTATGCTCACCGACTAAGTTTGAAGTACACAGCTCCTCCCTCAGAATAGGCCTTCAGATAATTAAGGCAATTCTTTGGCTGAAGAGCAAAATAAAATAAAAATTAGACATGCACAACACTTCTTTTGAAATAATGGATCACGTAAAAGTAGTCACATTTAAGCCTGTTACATTGCAGTTTTGTTGCTAGAGCTAAATATTATTCTGTAAAATTTTACTCTGTTTCATCATCTTTGTGAAGTTTCTTGTCTATAGATAGCAATCTTTACTTTAGCTTGTCAGTGTATTCTTTTTTGTGACACTCCGAAGATTTTTGTTTATGTCTTGGTTGTGTTGATTTAGTCAAAAATCGGTATTGTAGGCCTTCATATCCCAAAAGGAGCAAATGTATTTCAAGGACTTACCAAATCTTCTGCATCTTCACTTAGTGAAGACACTCCAGTATTTTTGCCATTATGAGTTATGCTAGGCTGTATTCTACCAAATTAAAAACCTGAGACTAGTAAAACTTCCTTTTCAGAAACTGTTTGGCAAATGAGACTGAGGAGAAAGAAGACTGCAAGAAATGCAGTTTCAGTTATCAGCTTGCTAGAAGAAGTTAGAAATTAATTTTTTTTTTAAACCATGTTTACTTTTCAATAGATCTTTAATCAAGTAAATCATGACTCAGGATAGTTCTAAATATTTATGAAATTACCAAGTAATATACAGGCCTAAAGGTGGTAAATATTTAGTACATTCTTATTCAATACTTCGTATTTTCTCAGTTTGAGTATTCTTTCATCCTCTTCTTATCCAGTATCTTTCCTTGCTGTTGCCAGGCTGCACTCTTTGACATGTTCAGATCTGTACACCTCTAGCTGATGCAAGAGATGTGTGTTAATGTAAATGCATGATTTGCTTAATGTTTGACAAATATTTTTAGAAGGATTCTATTTACTGAAGCAAAACACCATTTTTTAACCTTTTTTTTTTCTTTTCCAAAAAATTATCCTTTTGCTCTACATTTCTTCCATTTTGTTTTTCTTGTCTCCTTTCCTTTTTTTTCACCAGGTAATAGAGATCAAACTTGATTTCTTGATGGTATAGCATGAGAATATATTTTCATAGGTGACTAAAACCAATTCAACAAACTGGTTTAGAAAACCATCTTCGAAAGCGGTTCATTGAAGCTGAACTAAAAGAACTCTTACAGAAAGTTGTTTCCTGTTGTGTGGTTAGATAGCTAGTTTCTCGTGACATGTGTGAGAGAATGTTTTGGTTTGTTGTTTTTCTTGTGTTCCTTTTCTTACTGCTCTTCGAAGGTCAGTGATTTTAAGATGGAAGGGTGAATGCTGATCTTTCTTGACACTGATTCTTCTTATGAGTGTCTCCTGTATATCAATCAACATGTGTCTCGCTGTCCAGATGCTATCTAGATGTCATCGTGCCACCTGCCTTAAAAGAATGGGGAATCTGACTTTATGAACTTTATGAATTTATGCTTTATGAACGCACAGACTTGCTTCTATCTACATCTCTGACGCAAATATATACCGAGATCCTTAAAACAGTGCAGTTAACTGGTTTGTATTTACCTATGAACAGTTGATTCTAGATACAAAGGGACCTCATCACTGATCCATTTCAAACAATGGTGAAATATAATTTCAACTAACTGCTTTCACCATGCGGCAGCTGAAGTTAACTTTCTGTTATAAAATGTGAATTTGCTAAGCACACACAGAGTTCAGGAGGTGAATGGATTTGGCTTTCAGGTTGTAGAGGATGGTTCTACAAATCCAGGTTATATTTTTTTTATTTCTTTCCTGTAATCTGTGTTTTGAAGCTGCTGTAAATCTATTTTATATGGAATATTGAATGGCTGACTTAGAAACTTCAGTACTGTAATGGTTCCACATGATTACCTGTGGTGTCTACTAGCTGTAACTGTTACCTAATCATATTTTAATTTTTGCAGTTATTGCTCTTTGGTTGAGATGTTTTGAAATATTTTGATGAATTTATACTCTTTTTGATAAGGCTTAAAAAACCCTAAAACTTGATTAGCTCTTTGACTGGGTTTGGTTTGGGGTTTTTTTGGTTGGTTGGAGTTTTTTTTTTTGTTGTTGTTTTTTTTTAATGTTATTGTGTATATAATGTATTACAATGTTATTGTGGAATTCTCCAATACAGTATTCATGTTCTGCACCTACAAATACTGGTGAGAGAAGGTGCTTATTTCAAAAGCAATTCTGTGGATTCCAGTGATTTAGTAAATACTTGACTTTCACAGAATGCGTGCTGAACTTAAGACTTTCTGTTCCATATGGTATTTTGAACAAAATGGAGCTATATCAATTAGTTACTACTTTGTGGCATAGAAAGCTGTTCTAGCTGGTCTATGCCACCATGCTAAGGTCTGTAATGTCACCAGCATAGACGTAAAAAAACCTATAAACAATAACAAAACAAGCAAAACCCAACTGCCCAGCTTCTTTTTCCATGAACTTCTTTAAATTCAATTTAAATGTAAAAGAGAACTTTTCTAGATTATAATGTCTTACCCTAGGTGGATAATGACAGAAAGTCATGTCAGACCTTTGGTCTATTTGATTTATTAAAATCAAATAATTATGTCTTTCAGAACTGTTCCAGTTTTTCCTAAATTAGTGTTTATGTTTCATACGTGGAAGTCATTGCTAGTTATGCAGAGCCAAGGCAGCTCAAGTCCATTAAGTCCATATTAACTTGTGATTTCAGTTGAAATTTTTGAATAGGGAAATTTTCACCTTTCTAGATTTAATGTTTTGTGAGCTGAGTAGTACAAGAAAAAACGTGATCTAGATTAGTTCTCTAGCAAAAGTCCTGTAAAGTTTTATGGATAAGCTTTTCTAGATACCATGGCAAACACAATGTTTGCTGAAGTCTAGAGCTGTGTCTAGGGCTCTTCTTGTAAACAAAGATTAGGCCCTGCTAATACTGGTAGTATTATATGTATTCTGCTGCATGTCTGTAACTTATTTCTGGTTTTAATTGTGCACTTAAAAGCAGATTAGACTGTCTTCAGTTTTCTAGGAATGATAAAAATCAGTAAAAATAATACTTCAGATACGGAGTTTGGGTAACTCATAAAATTGTACTTCGAAAAGAATTGACTGATTCTGGACAATTGCTTGCCTGTCATGCTTAATAACCATATGTGTTGTAGACAATGAGCTAAACCTCACAGTGAAGCTAGAATAGGGGCAAACAAGTTAGAGATCAATTTACTTCTTTCTCAAAAAAATCCTGTTGCCTCTGCCACTTTGTTGAATGAATGTAATTACTTTTTTCTTCAGAAATCGCCTTCGGAAGTTTTTTGTCTTATTGGTGAAAGATGGCCTACAAACCCATTAACTGGTTGTTCAAGTGTCAGTGGAACTACAAATGAGATATTGTGGTGCTGAGGTTTTGTGGGAGATGATAGGCCAAAATCCATAGTTTGACAGGTATGCCTTCAAAAGCAGCAGTAGATTCTGACTCCCATGTGACTTGGCAGAAATCTGTTCTTGAGTGTTTTTAAGGTTAAGGGATGTGCAGGTGAACACCTGCATACACTTCCAGTTTACTT
The DNA here is from genome assembly GCF_030490865.1 of Poecile atricapillus. Taxonomy (NCBI): domain Eukaryota; kingdom Metazoa; phylum Chordata; class Aves; order Passeriformes; family Paridae; genus Poecile; species Poecile atricapillus. Next base: position 104,589,256 of record NC_081289.1, on the reverse strand, counting down.
GGAGACCACAGACTGTTGCATATTCTTACAGTTTTATGTCGATAGGCGGAGCAGCTGGCCTCTGGGTCATCTCTCCCTAGTGCTGAAGGGAGGAGTCAATAAGCGGAGATCTTCAGTTCCTAGACTGCAGGAGTAATCTCGGGTGAATTACAGCTGTCTTCTGCACCTCCATGTTGTCAGCATACATACTGTTAGGTACCAGATAAGATGAGAGGCCGAGCAGACTTTCCTATCTGTTCGAGTTGGGGGGAGTTTTGCTCCTGCCTTCAGTTACACCTCTGTGTCTTGGTTTGAAAGACACGTGTCTGTCTGCTAAAGAAGGGATGAGCCTCCCTTGGAATGCGAAATATAACACCTTTCCCTCCGAATTATTAGTTTTGAACTTAAGGGGCTTTCAGGGAAAGATATGAGAAACGGAGTAGGAGTTCTTTCCTGGTGTGTGTAACAAGGTTAACAAATGACAGCAGTGCCGACACAGCAAACGGGAGCAGGGCCCAGCGCAGCTCTTCCCGCTCCTGGGGCGCTTTCCCGGTCGGGGCGGTTCCGCTCGCAGCCGGCAGGGGGCGCTGGTGGCTCCCGGCGGGCAGGGCGGGGTGGGGATTCCCCGCGCCTGCAGGGGGCGCTGTGGCGCGGCTCCCTCACGCCGTCATGGCGGGCGGGCTGGGCAGCAGGGATGGAGAAGGGAGCTCCTTTAGGAAATCCAAGGGGCAGCCGATCCTGGTGCCACTCTGTATGGCAAAAGGAACTCTAGCAGGGACCTCGGAGTAGCAATCTGGGCAGGCGGGGATGAGCAAAGTCCCGGAGTGGTGGATGAGATGCACCAGAAACTTCGCATCTGTAGCTGGAACCACGGGGCGTTCTGTCAGGCAGGGGCTGCAGAGCTACAATGTAGCGAAAACTCGGAGCAGTGGCAAAAAAAAATTACGCCGGGGGCGGGGAAGCAGCGGCCCTGCTCCGAGAAGGGCAGGGAAAAGGCTCCCTGTGCGGGGGAAAGGGGGTTTGGATCCTGAGGTTTTCTCTTGAGGCACCCCAGTAGATGGTGAAAAGTCCCTCTTTTAGTGAGGTAGGTGTTAATAATATCCCAGTTCAGTGGCTGCTCTCACGAGTAGAGGCTCACCGCCTGGCAGAAGAAGCAGGACCGGGCTGGGCTCCGGCGGCAGCAGTGAAATCCCTCCCCCAAGTAGCAGCTCCGACCATCCTCCTCCAAAGCCAAGTGCAAGAGAGCTAGGAGCTGCCCCAGCCCATTTTTGCAGCACAATTCTCACAGCGTTTCTGCCCTTCCCAGAGAGACCTCAGAGAGAGTAGCCAGCTGGACCCCTCCCCTGAGCTGCGGCCACTTTTCTTATCTCTCGTAAGTACCCGGTCGTTATTGTCTCCTAGCAACACGTATGGGAGAAGATTCCCTGAGAGAAGGAAACAAAAGGCAGAATCTTAAACCCCAGCACTGTGCTTAAAATGTTCACACCTGTGGCTTGTATGGAAAGAGATCAGACAGGTTAATGTTGCTTCATACCACTAGGTATATTAACAGTGGATGAAAAGTACATTTTCAAATACTGTAAACTTAGTGGCTAACCAGCAGTGAAATAGGCATTGCATTACAGATAGTTTTAGGCTGGAGACTTGAAGAACCGAATTTACATGGATTTCTTTGAGGCAGGTTTTTTCTTGTGCTCTTAGGTTTAATTTAATTGAAGAAGGAAAAGTGATGATGTGAATAAACATCACAGGTTCTGATTGTACTTAGGCCTCTAATCACATTTCTAGGAGAGTTTATGTTTGGGGGGGGGTGGCGCAATATGGTGACGGCATGAGGAAAAAAGGCAGAGCTGTATTTGTTGTAGTATGTACTTTTATTATCTCCACGACAGACTTGTAGAAGGCCTCACCTGGTTTTATGGGGAATGATATCCTGCTTCCTAAGAACCTGTTCACTGGAAGATACCTCACTTTTTCTCTTCTTCAGTTTCTGTATTTCCCCTTTTCTCCTGCCCAACTGAGTAGACTCAACTTTGTTTCAAGGACCACAAGACAGTTTAATCCTCCCTGCAGATAAGCATGTACATTTTCAAAAACAAAGAGGGATATGTGTTTTTTGGGGAGGATTGTTGTTATTACCAATACTTAGGTTGATGCAGAATCTCAGGAAATACACTTAATGTTTATTGATGAATCTAGTTCAGATCAGATATAAAACTATACAGAGAGAAAATGAGATTATAAAGAAAAAAATAAAGAAAAAAATATTCCATTTGCCTGTTGCTGCTGCTGGAAGTTTAACCTCCAAGTTCTATCATAATTAATTTACTTTCTCATTTCATTTCCATTTGTGCTGCATGCACAGGGGAGTCGTTTCAGAGCAGTGTTTTGAATACAACTTACCACCAAAGTTGAAGAAAGGAAAGCAGCTTACTGTGGGTCAGACATGGTATGGTAGAGCACAAGTAATTCCAAGATGATTGTCATTCTGGAAGCCTTGACTTCTTTCTTTCCATCATTTTGCTACCTTTGTGCAACTGGAGAATGAGGACAATGTAGTGTTTTAAGTAAGCTATACTCAAGCAGATGCAGATGTTGTCTTAAAGTTTAATTTTTCAGAGTCCAGTAAATAACTTCCAGAATAACTTGAAATAGTTCGTTATCCGCTTAAATACTTCAGATCTAGTAATTAGTTTCATGAGTATGCAGATAACATACTAAAATAAGAACTAATATTTTGTGCATTTTCCTTCTGTGCTTTTTAAGAAATACTAGTGATTCGAGGATTGGTGTTTTCCCATGTCTCAGCAGCTTTTAGTAAAAGTCACTGGTTTCACAGTTGAACTTTTCTCTCTGTTGTCTTGCTCCTTAGCACCACACACATGCACATACACACACACACACACACACGCACACTTATGCAGGATGTGTTGTGTTTTTTCACCAAAAATGTGAAAGAACTGTATTCGAGCAAAGAAGATACCATGTTATGTCCCAATGCTGATGGTTCTCATTTCAGAGAAGAGTGTATGATTGGTGGTTTAATAAGGTACCATTGTCATTGTTGCATACTGGAGTATTTAATTTAATATTGCAAATATCTGATAAAAATTTTCTACAGCTGATTTTTCTTTTTTTAAAGGAACAGTTTTTCTTTCACTGACCCTCCAGACTTACAGAAACCTGTGTAGTTAGCTGCAATTAGAGCTCATGTAATGCATTGCTGAATTTTATTTTCAGTGACTTGATGTTATGCAGATTGAAACTTTGACATCTATTGCAGCTATTCACCATTTAAATGTGATGATCTCTTTAGGCCAAGATTTCTAGACAGTGACTGAATATTCTGTAGTTGATCTGGGAAAACTAACATCTCATTTTTCATTAGTAGCCATGGCAAGAGTCTACCATTCTTAACAGCAAGTGTTTTCATTTAAGTGGTTTATGATTCCACTGTAGACAGTTATATGAATGCATTTGAGAACTGATTTAATATAAGCTAAAATGACTGAATGAGAAGAAAACAGGTAAGACAAATTCAGTCTCGTTGAGGACTGAATTCAATCTAGTTCAGCCAGTTTAGGACTGGCTGATCAGGTATTTCAAACTGTAGATTAAACCCAAGAGATCTTTTCCTCTGAATACTTTTTTCAGTTTTATTTCTTACGGGTTTTTTTTCCTTTAGTCATTGCAAAGCTAGGATGAAAAATGCTATTGATTTGAATTGTCTAACTATATCTATAAGTTTTTTTTTAAAAGGTGTGTAGTAAGAAATTTTCCTGTGCTTGGAATATGAGTTTAGTATCTATCAGTGTGATCATGCTTCAGTTTGCAAAAATGGTGTTGTTTGCTCCTTCATTGCAGTAATTCCTAAAGAATTTGTCCATTTTCTTCTGACTAGAAGAGGTCAAAGTTTATCAACATTTTCACTCTAATTCCTCTTCCTGCTGTCTGCTGATTTAAGAAAGCAAGCTGTATTTTTATTAAAAAAGAGGCAATCAGTGTTTGTGTCCAGTGGAAATCCGAGTTAATATTTGATTTATTAAAAATTGTCTGTTATGGTTGTAGCTACTGTGATGTTGGTTGTGGGAGAAGTTTGGATACAAGTGTCTCAAATCTATGAATAAGTGATCTTGTGGCAAATCTTGACATAGTTTTGGTTGTATAGAAAGCTAATGTAGGTAACTATTTTCTAGTTTCTTATCCATTTTCAGTATTTTGTGGTCCTGCTTTTTTAGTTTCTTTATAAGTGCCGATTTACTACTTACATGTCAGTATCCTCACTGGTTACTTAAGTTTGGGTTCATAACAATTAAAATTTTGAGTTTCTAATAAATTCTGTGAATAATAGCTTGTTCTTAAAAGAATTTTTAATGTTTATACGCTTTGTTTGCATTAAAAGTTGGTAGTTGCTGTGTTGCACAAGTATTTTATTTGCACAAGTATTTGTGTCACAAATTACTACATTTGGTTTATGATTTTTTATTATTATGACTAGGTTTAATTTAGTTTTGCAGTGACATATTCTCAGGATGCTCAAAAACAGATCAAAGAATTTGGTACTTACGATGCACAGACTAAAAACTTGCAAGTGGTCCATCCAATGGAGATCATCCCCCTGCCCCTAAAAACTATATGCTGTTTATGTTCCCTCCGTGTTTGAAGGTGTTTGTAGCAGCACTGCTAGCCTGGATTTGTTGAAAAGTGGTTATTATGTACTTAAAATGACACTTAGAAAGATCAGCCAGCCTTCTCAAGAGTTGTAAAGCAAGAGTTTGATTTGCCATGATTACTCAACCTGACAGACTTGTAAGTGCGCTAACTTACCACTCCATTACTTTCTAACAGCAAGGGTAGGAATCTTTGCCCTAGGCTTGCTCTTCCAGAATGTGGAGTGATCCTTTTGTGTTTGGAGCAATTCTCTGACTAGCACAATGGAAGTTAAACGTAGTCTTCTGACAAAGGCTGACCTAAGTATACTCCTTGAGGAGATCCAAATAGAGGCCAGAGTGCCTTGCTTTTTTAAATAGATATTTTCCTCCATTTTTATGTATCCAGATTTTTATGGATTTTATGCATCTGGATTTTATGGATTCCTGAGATCTGTTGTAAATGTTTCCAAATCGAGTAAACTTGGTTAGAGTTGTAATAAGCTATTGGGGTTACTTCTGTCTGTAGGGGCATGACTAAGAACAAAATAATTTTAAAACCTAAAGTTCACTTGTGTTTACCATAGAGTCATAGCAAGCACAGTGATTGTGCAGTGCTGCTGTCACATCCTGGACAGCTGTTATTTTTATGCATAGGTTTTTGGTGGGTTTTTTTGTTTTTTTTTTTTTATTCGAAGTAAGGGGGGGGATAGTTGCCTACCAAGATGGAAAGTTCTGGAACCACAGAGTGGTTTGGTTTGGAATGGACCTCTAAGATCACCTAGTTACAACTCTCCTGCCATGGGCAGAGACACCTTTCACTAGGCCAGGATGCTCATTCAGCCAGATTTCAGAACACTTCCAGGAGAGGAGGCATCCATAGTTTCTCTAGGCAGCCTGCTCCAGTGCCTCACCGGCACAGTAAAGAATTTCTTCCTAACACCTAACCTAAACCTATTCTCTCTTACTTTGAAGCCACTCCCTCATGTCTTGTTGCTACTTGACCTGGTAAAAAGTCTTCCTCGAGCCTTCTTGTCGGTCCTCCTCAGGTACTGGCAGGCTGCTGTTTTCCAGGCAGAACAACCCCACTTCACAACCTGACTTTGTAGAAATGTGCTCTTGGCCTCTGATCATCAACTGAGAAGCTAATGTGGTTCATATTTGCCATGATGCAAAAGAGTGCTGCTTTGGGTGCTTACACAAGCCTGCGACAACTTCTTGTTGTGCTGTCTGTGCAGGTTCTTGCCCTGTGGTTAAATGCAGATTTATTTGCAGTAGACTGAACAATTAGGAGCAGGTTAAAATTTGCCTTTGGATAAAGCGATGCAAGGGAGGTTATCCTGACTTTGAATTGTACTAGATAGATCTCTTCTTTACATTTTTCTTAAAAAAGCCTTATCTTATAAGATTATCTTAAGCATGGAGGACCGTGTTAGTATCAAATGGTCAGGCTGTATGTTAGAACATACACGAGGTTAAATCAAGTATTTTTGCATTGCCTGTAAGAGGATGCTTTAAAAAGAAATTATTGTGCTTCACAGTCTTGGTATATTGTGCAAAGTCATAGGAAGAATTGAAGAAATAGAGTGAAAACAAATAATGTCTTCATGTTACTAAGTATATTGTAAATGTTGTCACTGTTTTTAAAGCTGTTTGGCAAAACTTTGGTAGCCAATGATGATTCCATGGGAGAAGGACAGAATAACACTGAAACTGAGCCCTGTCTTCTCTTAGCATAAGCAAATAATTCATTAATAAAAGAGGTTGTGCTTGTCCATGCTGCTTGAGAGTAGACAACAGCTGTAAGAAAAGTCTTAAAATACACTGTATGTGCCTTTATTGTTCTTGTACTAAGGTGTGCCTAAGGTTGCAGTAGTAGTAAAATGGTTTTGTTTTCAAAATTAGTTCTGCTCTGCCATCTGTATGTATAGGACAACAGATGCACTTGTTCTTAGCCATTATAAAATAGACTAGGAACTTAGTTATTTAAAAACCACTACATGATTTAGTGTGGAACTTGAAAGTTTATGTTGACATGCATATTTCATTTGCTAAATTTTTGATTGTCTTTTTTTAAAGAAGCTCTTGTAAGCTCATTTGGCATGAGTCAGTTCTCTTCCCCCTTCATTAGCTTCATTCCTATTCAGTAGAACAGCCAAAATGTGTGTTTTTAATACTGGATTTAAGATTTTTTTTTTTTTTTTTTTTTTTTTTTTTTTTTTGCTATTTTGTGTTCAATTTTTTGAATTTATCTTTTGAACCAAGAGAGAAGCAAGGAATTCTTCAAAGGCCCAACACATGTAAAAATGTCAGTGAGTCCTTAGCCAAATATTTAATCTGGTTGTAATATTGCCTATGTGGGAAGCAGATCAAATAAGAAACTATTACATTTTAATCAGTTTAATTTTAGTAAAAAGCTCTACTTTTGCACAGCTTCACTTGTGATAACTTAAAATAAAGCCAGACTAAGCCTGCAAGGTTTTCTAAAATGAATTTCTGGAGAACTTCACTTTCCTTTGTTTTCTGGGTTATTTATTTATGGATGCTTAAAGTGGCAGTTCTGCACCTTTCCTTTACCCTGAAAGTTCGTGTGAATTTCAGAAACGTAATTGTATTTAGTGTGAGAGAAAAAATTGGAAACTTGAGTTAATTGACCTTTTTTATTTTGTTTCTGAATTCTGGATCTGGCATTTGTATGTCATTTTCGACTTTCTTTTTCTTCATTAATCTTATCTTTCTTTATCCCCGGTTTTGTCAGTGGGTTGTTTTTTTGTTGTTTTTTTTTAATTTCAGCTGTGCATGTTGATAACTAGCAGTTCCTTTTCAGGTAAAACTCTATGCCTATTTTTAATTGCAATCAACAGCTGATGTCTGGCTTAGTGACTATGAAGTGTTAACGCCACTTCTTAATTGTAATCAAGCTATATGACTTGAGGTTTGGCATTTAAAAATTAGTGCTTTTTGGATGTAAACAAATAACCACTGATTTATGATGCCTTTAGTAATGTCATTGCGTAGATGTTTTCTGTCCTTTTTTCTTTCTTTGAAGAATTTCAGGACCGTATAGAGCAGCACATAAATAAAATTTAGACATTTTGATCAGAAGTTTCCAGTCTCTTTCCAGTTGAGTTAAAGCCCCAGATAATGGAAGAAACCTTGATCTGTGAACTATTGAGAGGGGCCAAGATGATCATCCCTTGCAGTTGCAACTGCCTTCTTTACAGGAAGATTGAGAATTTTTAAAACCTCTGGACAGAGGTGGACTAATTCCCACACCAATACTGGGCTGGATGTTCCATTAGTTTCACTATTGCCTTTTTTATGGAAAAAACAGAATGAAAAATAGATAAAGCATGACTAAAGTACACCTTTATTCTGTTGAAAGTGAAGTCATTCCCTTTGTCCTTCTGTGTATATTTTCTAAAATCCACAAGTGGAAAGACCAACTGGTCTTTGTTTATTTGCTAGGAGAGGGGATGATAACATGATTATGTACATCTGCACTTTCAGCACTGTTGCAAAAATTACTCAGTTTATCATGTATATACAGGTGTTACAGATGCTAAGGAAGTCCCTGAGTTCAGAGAAGTGGTAAAAATTTTCTGGTTTTCTACATGAAACCAAGTATAAATGTGATTTTTATGTTGCTTTCAGTCTAGTGACTTCTATTCCTAATAGTTAAATAAGGGTGGACGTCAAAAGGTTGTGGAGCTGTGGACAATTAAATAGTATGTCTGATTATTTACAGAATTTTGTGCTAAAGGGTGATTTTCCCAGCAGAAGTATCTGCCACTAATGGGTTGGAATGATGAAAATTAGTCTATAATTATTTATAGGGGATTTCTGACTTTATTTGATGCTAATGTAAGTTCAGTAGAGCTGGTGGTCTTTTACTGCACTTTAGGAAATAGATTTTAAAAACTATTGTGAATTATCCCCCATCTTGGATTGTTTTGCTTATTAGAAGTGACAAGGCACATTTTACTGCTGATTGCCTCAGGGTTGAGAGGTGTCCACTCTATCACTGCTATTAAAATTTGTGAAGGCAAAATGGAGAAATCATTCTTGTTGAAGGTCATTGAGTTAATTTTTCTGTGTTGATGATGCAGGTAATGAGATATACTTGTAAAATGTGGTGAGTTTATAGGTGCTTGTGTATACCAGATCGTCCGTCTGGAAATTTGTTGTCATTTCATTATTTATTCATTGTGTTTCAAAAAAAAAAATAAATTTATTTTTGCTCCGTAAGGATCTGTAACTGTTGACAAAACCACTAATATCTTAGCAGATTTTTTCTTAAATAATAGTGAAGTATTGTGACAGAGTTTTGTCAGAAAAAACATTGTTTTCATCGGTCAGCTGAATTTCTTTGGATGAAAACATGTCATGTTTCTTTGGATGAAAACCTATACTATGGGAGCTGTAAACATAAGTAATAAATTGCAGGTGTGTGCTCAGAGGTAGTTTTTGTTAGGAAGATGAGTTTCTTGAGCTGTAGAAGGTGCTTATACCTAATGACTTTTTGCATGATCTCCTGAGTTCTAAAAAACTATGCTTAGTATGTCCTTGGGTTAGCTTTCATTAAAGTTCCATTAATAATATGAAATAAAAGCATGCTTACAGAGAATAATTTTAGGCTGTGTATTTTAAAAATAAAAGTAGAAAATCTAGATAAATGGTAAATAGAAAATACAAGAATTGGAAAATTTCCTCTAGCTATATTAAATTTAACCTACCATCAAGTAAACAACAGAAAGAGATGAGAATTTTGATGACTTTCAAGGCCTAATTCTCTAAGGTTATATTTCATTATGCATGTTACAGGAAGGGGGAAAAGGCCTTACTATCTGTCTTTGAAGCTTTCACTGTACAGAGTAACACAAGAGTAGCTGGAAAAGCTCTAGATTAATAAGGTAGACATAATTTAGGAAAACTCTTGTTTTGGTTAAAGTTGGTAACTTGTTTTTTAAAGAAAAGAAAATGCTGATAAAACTAAATCACAGTACTCTAGAATATGCTGAGCTGGAAGGGATCCTTCAGGATCATCACATCCAACTCCTGGACCTCCACAGGAACATCCCTAAGAATCACACAGTGTGTGTGCCCCAGAGAGAGAGTTGTCCAAATGCTTATTGAACTAGACAGACTTGGTGCTGTGATCCCTTCCCTGGGGAGTCTGTTCCAGTGCCCAGCCACCCTCTGGGTGAAAAACCTCCTGGTATCCATCCTAAGCCTCCCCTGACTGAGCTTCATACCGTTTGCTCAAGGTCTGTCACTGGTCATGAGAGTGAAGAGGTTGGTACGTTCTCCTCCACTTCCCCTCACGAGGAAGTTGTAGACTGCAGTGAGGTCTCCCCTCAGTCTCCTCCAGGCTGAACAGACCAAGTGACTTCAGCCACTTGTCGTAAAGCTTCCCCTCCAAACCCTTCACCATCCTTGTTGCTCCTTTTGGATGTTCTCTGGTAGCTTAATGTCTTTTTTTTAATATTGCAGCACCCAAAACTACACACAGCACTTAAGGTGGGGCTGAACCAGAGCAGTGCAGAGCAGAGTGGGACAATCCTCTTCCTTTTCTGGTTGTCGGTGCTGTGCCTGACACACACCAGGACGGGGTTGGCCCTCCTGGCTGCCGGGAGACTGCTGGCTTACATTCAGTTTTGTTCTGACTAGGGCCTCCAGGTCCCTTTCCGTAGTGCTGCTGTCCAGTCTCTTGTTCCTCAGTCTGTACACATGTCCAGGGTTGCCCCAGGTGCAGAACTCAGCACTTGCCCTTGTTAAACTTCATAAGGGTTGTTGATTACCCACTTCTCCAATTTGTCAAGATATTGACAAATATTGACTGTCTCTCAGTCCTTGAGGGAATCAACATCTCCTCCTAATTTAGTGTTCTTCTCAAACTTATTTAATATCCATTTGAGTCATGCATCCAAGTCTTTAATCAAGATGTTGAAGAGAACTGGACTGAGGATAAAACCTTGAATTCAGTTTAGTTAGTTTAGAGGGAGTTTGATTAGGGTATTTTTGGCATAGCAGGTTTTTTTATGGTATAAGGCTATATGGATCTTAAAAATCACAGAATTTGAAGGGACCTTAAAGATCATCTTGTTCCAACCCTTCTGCCATGGGCAGAGACACCTTTCACTAGACCAGGGTGCTCAAAGCATCACACAGCCTGGCCTTGAACACTTTCAAAGATAGAGAATCCACAGCTTTTCTGGGCGGCTTGTTCCAGTGCCTCACCACTTGCAGAGTAAAGATTTCTTCCTGATCTAAACTTATTCTCTTACTTTGAAGCCACTCCCTCTTGTCCTGTTGCTACTTGTCTTGATAAGAAGTCTTTCTCCGGCCTTCTTGTAGGTCCTCTTCAGGGACTGGCAGGCTGCAGTAAAGTTGTCCCAAAGCTTCTCTTTTCCAGGCGGGACAACCCAGCTCTCTCAATCTGACTTTGCAGCTTAGTGGCCCTCCTCTGGACTTGTTCCAACAGATCATGTCTCTCTTGTTGCCTCTGCTGGGGGCCAGAGATCTGGATGCAGTATTCCAGTGTGGTCTCTTGAGAGTGAGCTAGGGAGGCAGTACCACCTTCCTGGACTTACTGGTCATGCTATTGCACGATGCAGCCCAGGATGTAATTGGTTCTCTGGACTGCACACATTACTGAGTCATATTGATCTGCCTCTCATCTACCAACATCCCCAAGTCTTTCTCTTCTGTGGCTGCTCTTCTGGGATTGTCTGCCCCAATGTCTGTATTTGTGCTTGAGATTCCCTCAGCCCAAGTAGAGCACCTTGCACTTGGTCCTCTTGAGCTTCATAAATTTCCCACAGACCCACCTCTTAAGCCTGTCCAGGTCCCTCTGGATGGCAGTGCTTCCGTCCACCATGTGAACTGCACCACACAGCTTGGTGTCTTCAGCAAATTTGATGAGGGTGTACTTGATCCCACTGGCTGTGTTGCTGACAAAGATGATGAACAATTCAGGTCCCAGTATTGACCCCTGAGACACCACTTGTCACTGCTCTCTACTTGGATATTGAGCTGTTGACCACAACTTTTGTGAGTGCAGCCTTCCAACCAATTTCTTACTCATTAAATTGTCTGATCTGTCAAATCATGTCTCTTGACTTTAGAGACAAGGGTGTTGTACAGGATAGTATCTAGTACTTTGCAGAAGTCCAGGTAGGTGACACTAGTCACTCTTCCTTCATCCACCAACACTGTAGAAGTCCATTAGATTTGTCAGCCATGATTTGCCTTGGTTATTGTCTGCTGTTGAAGTGAAAATTATCCTACTGTTATCCAGAAAAGCCAGTATAATATTTTTCTTAAGCCATCAATGAAGATGTTGAAGAGAACTGGACCTTATGAAGTGATAAATTTATTATGGTGTGATAAATTCATCTTGCTTTGAGGGCCAGGATTATTTTCCTGTATTAGGTCACTGAACTACCTACACGTTAGTAGAACTAAGTGTTAAAGCTTGTGGTATGGTTAAACCCAGCTGGCAGCCAATTCCCATGCAGCCACTTGCTCACTCCCACACCAGCAGGATCAGGGAGAGAATTGGAAAGGTAAAAGCCAGAAAACTCGTGGGTTGAGAGGAAGAGAGTTTTATAGGGAAAGCAAATGCCATGCAAACAAACAAAGCAAAACAAGGAATTTATTACTGTTTCTGATGGGCAGGTAGGTGTTCAACCTTCCCCAGGGGAGCAGGGCCCCATTACACATGATGGTTATTTGGGAAAACAAGCTACATCACTCCTAGTGTCCCCCAAGCCTTCCTTCTTCCTCCCACCTTTACATCATACATTTGCATGATGTCACTGGGTATGGAATATCCTTTTGTCCTGTCTGTGTCCCACCCCAGCCTCCCATGTACTCTAGTCTCCTCAACAGTATGGCAGTACAAAAAGTATAAAAGGCCTTGGCTGTGTGTAAGCTTGCTCAACAATAACAAAGCCATTGCTGTATTATCAACCCTCTATTCAGCAGAAATCCAAAACACAGCCCCATACCAGCCACTGTGAAGAAAATTTTAACTCTACCCTAGCCAACCCTAGCACAGGGTGTAATAGAGGAAATAAAATTCACCAGCTTGTCAAGAAAGTTGTAATTTCATAGCCAGTGTCCTGGTAAATTAAAGAGAAGTCAGGTTTCTTTTCAACCACATCTTTCTTTTGGAGCAGGGATATTTGCTAAATCTTCAGATCTTAACAATACAGAAAACCATCAGGAAAATGCTGAGTTGCTGGAAAATTGGGCCAAACCTGCAGTGCATTATTCAGAGCTGGAATATTTGGCCTCTGAAATTATACTGAAAATGTCTGAAGCATTTCTAATATCAGTAGATTTCATTGTCACAGATTACATGCTCTATAGAGTAGAAAAAATCTTGGTTTTGGTTTAACTGTGATAAAAGATACTTTTGGAAATAAAAAACCATGAGAATGACAATTGTTTCTGCTCTGAAACTTCTTTAGCTGCAAAAAACCAGCAAAGAAACTCCTGTGTAGTTAGTCGTAGTATAGATACGTAACTATATTTCAATAAAACAGTGAGTAGTAAGCAAGTCAGAAAGAGGAATTTTTTCATGATTGCTTCCTGTAGAAGGGAAACTATCCCCTGTGTACATAGGAAGGGAATGGATTTCCTGTAGATCTAAAGCTCATAATCCTCTTTAAATATTCTGCTAGCTTTAACAGCAAAATAACTTTGTGCTCTTTCTCTAGAAGTATTGTTTGTCTTACTAATTTTGTGTATCTTCAGACTGCTTCTTGCTTAATGTATGCAAAGTGTGTAATTTTTCACATGTGATAATTGCATTTTGGGGTCAGCTATAGTGGATGAGTTTTTCCGGGCTTAGAAAAACTGTTCTACCTTTTAAAGCCATCAGGCGAAGAGATCACTTGAATTAACTAGTGTGCATTTCTTCCTCCTGCTGTACACTACATGGATGCATGTGCTTCCATTGCATTCTAATTCCGTATTAGCTTTAATTAGCTGTATTCCTGAAAGGTGATGAATAGTTAGGAAAATCACAACTGTTTTTAGTTGTATGTTAACTCATCAAAAGAAAGGCTGGTGAAGTTAGACATGCTGAAGTGTTTAGTAGGACTTTGTCTCTTAACAATATTAATAATTTCAGTTGATTTCCAGATTTTGGTAAAATTATTTACTTTAAATGGCAAGGAAATTTGAAAAATTCATCTAGGTCCTTTTCTTAAAGTTGTGACTAGTAATATAACATCAAGTGTATAATCTGTTGAGCTTTATGTACTGCAATGGAAAATATGGTTTTCATATAAGATACAGTAGAACAGCTTAAGTAATACTTCAAATAATATCTAAAAGACATTTTTTCTTTTAGACTTTAGGAAATTGTAGTGTATGCACCTGTGTGTGCCCTGCATGTTGCTATAACTGAAAATGATGTATGGCATGACTTGTCAGATACCAATTTTCTTACAAATATGTTTGACTCAGTACTTCACTATGATGAGTGTTATATTTTTGTGTTTAAGTGTTTGGGTTACATTTTTGAAAGTATAGTTGCAGGCTGCCCAGGGAAGTGTGAAAGAAATGACTGGATGTAGCACTTAGTGCTGGAGTCTAGTTGACAAACAGGATGGTGTTCTGTCAAAGGACAGTTAATTTTGGGGGTCTTTTCTGACCATAGTGATTCTGCGGGGATTTTTCATTATTAGCTGGTGAACTGAATATTTGCTATAGCCCTTTTATTAATTTGGATGGCATAATTTATTTTAAATCAGACATCTTTGGGTGAAAGGCAGAAAGGGATCGTTGGTTCTGTAATGAAACATCAGTCTTCTGACAAAATGGTGAAAAGAGCGGTGTGTAGCTGGTCAAAACATGGTGCAAACTGAGGGATTGAAATGGCTTCCTTTTATTGCATTTTGAACTAGTAAGATGAGTGTATTTGGGAAGTGTTTCTAAGAAGGTATTTAAGAATTTTGTGGTACTGCTTATTTGCAGTTCCTTTAGACTGCTTGTGGTTGCCATTAATACCTCTTACTCTGGATGTGTGCTTTAAAATCTTTAAAGAAAATTTATAAAAAAACTTCAGTCAAAATTTCTTAAGTTTCTTTATGATGATGGAGTTAGGAAAAACAGTGATTTTTTTCTGCAGAAAGAAACTATTATTCTTCTATTTAAGCATGTCAAACTTTGTATCAAAGATGTGAAACTGATTTGTATCAAGAGTATATCTTTGTTAAGGACTTAGGTTTTTTTTAAGTGGAAAAAAAAATCAGTGAACTGCTAATGGATCACTTCAACTCAAAAGAAATAAGCATTTAACAGTTCTTGTTTATGCATACTTAATCAAAGACCCACTGCAACAGAGCTTTCTAAATCCTCATGTTTTCTATCCAGCATTGTGTGTCCTAGATAGAATTGCAACTGCAATTCGTAGTGTTACTTGTTGCACTGTTGAAGACAAGCACTGAGACTTCATTGGTTTGTATCTGTCAATCTGCTTTATGCTTTTTTAATGGTACTGATGTTGGCTGAAGTAAAGTTTTTCAGAGGTGATAGCTGTAAGTTTTATATGTCACAATTAGCCCTCAGTGAGAAAAGGGAGACCACAGAGAAGTGTGTACTGTTAGTTTTGGTTGGCTTTGCAAACAATCTAGGATCGAAAAAAAATGCTGCAGCGATCCCAAGATTGTTGGTATGAGGAACTACGTAAAAAAAGTTGAGCGACTGATTGAACTCGTCATGGTCAAATGACTGAAGGACTTTTTCTGTGAAGCAATGGTAGAATGATTTAAAAGCAAGAAAGATCAAAGGAGAGAGGGATAAAGCAGAAAGAGTGAAAGGCACTGCTTGAGAAGTAAGGTATTTTAAAAGAAGTGAGAGAATTCTTGGCTTGCTTAGTTCAGTATTTCTGAAATATACTGAAATACTAAGTATTTCAGTATATCTACCACAGACTGGCAGATAGCTTTAGATACTATAGAGTGGCAAGTGGTTTTGAGAGCTGAAGAGACCCTGCCAGTCTCGAAGGGTAACCAGTGTATGGTAAATATGGGCAGCCAGGCCAAGCATAGGTGCTGCCCGTGACACAGTCCTGTTAACCTGATACCCTCGATAGAAGCATTTGAATGTGCATATGTGGTCTCACTAGCCATTGCTATTGTGTGCCTGTTAAGGCTTACCTCTTCTCTTAAATGGTCATTATGCTTGTAATCAAAATGGTGTGAAATGTGAGGAGAGCAGAGCTCTAATGAACATGGAATTAATGTATTTTGCTTTTATAAAAAAGCTATGCAATTAGAATGAAGCAAGTGTTAAGGGTTGCTCAACTTTGCCTTTAGTAGTTGTTGAACTCTTATTAAATGGCAATGCATCACAGCAAGTTTAAAAGTTCCTACTAGGAAAGTTGCTAATACTTTAATAATTGCTAATAATAATGCTAATAATTTACACGATTTAGAAAAATAGAAAAAATTCCTTGAGTTCTCTAGAACAAATCTTCAAAATGTTAAAGTAGTTTAGAAACCTGCTTTAACTTATCAAGCAGAGTCTGTCAGGAAAAGCTTGAGCTTTTATAGGGATTTGATCTCTGAATTATAGTTTCCTCAAATGTAATCTTTAGAGCAGATTCAGGTATTTTAGAATGTTTTCAGGATGCACTGTATTGTACACTGCTGTTTTGTTTTGTGTTTAGTTTTTATATTCTTTGAATTGTTTTTTTTTGATTGCTCTGAAATAAGAAATCTAAAATCAAAACATTGCTATCTTGGAGTTTCAACAGCTTGGGCAACAGCAGTTCCTTTTTCAGATCTGATTTATGATTGTGGGCTGTGTTTTATTTACAGTTCTTAGCACAGAGTGTGCTGAAATAAGATCAGGGAGAAACTGGCTCTTAGTTTTAACATACATGTTGTGAAGCAAGGTTCTTTATGTGTTACTTGATCAAAAACACGCTATTGGGTTTCTACTTCCGTTTAACAAACAACCCATGCTTTCTTAAAAGAATCCAAAGTCATAACATTAGATAATTTTTAACGTACAAAGTGATTCTGATGCCAGATGAAGGATTTAAAGAGCACAGTTGCCTGTCTAGGCCTCAGAATGAACTTGCTGTAAGATAAGCTTGCACAGCGGTACCTTTAGATAGCAGAAAAGTTGCGACTGGAAAGATGCTAGTTCTAGGCCTGGAGGAGGGAAAATCTGGTTAGTGCATCCTGATTAATGCATCCAGACAAAGATTCCTACTGCAGCAAAGTGTATGAAAGGAAGCAACTGCTCAAACAGTTATCACCGGTCAAACACAGATCTCTTCAAGTTAAGGGGTTGTGCTGCCATGGATACATGGCAGCATGGACTGTATAGGTGGTACCCCTGGAAGAATGACTTGAGGATGCCTACCACCAAGCCCAGGGTGAATAGGGACCCATGGGACACCCTCTCTTCGTCTTCCTCTGTCCCCTGGAGCAATAGCGTATGGGCCCAATGGACTGATGTGTTTGCATGAGAACCTTTTGTATGAGGGGTTTTTTGAATTTTGCATGAGAACTTTTTATGGTGAAGGTACATAACTGCAGTACCTGGATCAGGTATGTGTTCAGAGACCTTAACTTACAAGTCCAAAAAAGTGTCAAAAAGGGCTTTAGATATGTTATTATTAAATGAACAAGGGGTACGTGGAATGTTAAATCTTAATAAAACTGCATGTTGTGTCACTGTTCACAATGCAGTGGCATCAATTGAAGAAACCCAAGGCAGAATTAAAGAAATTGCTACCAGTCACTGAAATTGTCTCCAAGCCTAAGACTAGAGAATTCACTCCTCTAGGAGTTAGCCCCAGTTCCTGGATATGTCAAAACTTAAATCCTTGGGACTCAGATGGTAGGGGAAGTGGCTAATGAGACTTTTGTTGATGATTGCCACTGGATTTGCATTTTTAATGATTGGGATAGCTATTGTACAGCGTCTGGTTGCTCAAGTTACTTCTGTCTTTTCTCCTGTTGTTTCGTACATCAGCCTTGTGGCCAACCTATGAGCTGAGGAACAAAGTCCCTGAAGGACAGTATTTTAGAGTCGTGGGGTGGTGCAAGGACTTGAAGAGCACAGTTTCCTGTCTCAAACTGTCAAGTACCTTCATCACAGATAGTACTTGCCTTTAAGATAAGGCATCACAGTGGAAACTTGAGGTGTGGGACAGAAGAGAGGAACTGGTGACAGGAAGGTGCCAATTCTAGGCCCGGCAGAGGTGAGATCTGGGTAGTACATCCTGGTTAATGCATCGGGACAAAAACTCCCACTGTAGCAAAGGGTATGGGAAGCAGCTGCTCGTATACATATCACCAGTCAAAGAAAGATCACCCCAAATTAGGGAAATACTCCTCTGTATTCTTCCTCACTCCCTCCCTTGTTAACAGTTACGGCACATTTAAACTTCTGATCTTTAGTTCTTCATCCTTATTCTATGATCTTAATTTCACACTTGTCCTGATTTTTGGCTAGGACAGAGTTAATTTCACAGCTGCCAGGATGGAAATGGAGCCTGGAGCTGTGTGGGCAGGGCAAGGTTATTTTATACTACCTACATCATCACTAGAGGGCATGGCTTTAAATCGGAGAAAAAGGGAGCATGATGCAGAATGGCCATTTTTTTGTTCTGTTTTTCCAGGAGAGCAAAGCAGCCAACAGAGTAGTGTGTGGGCGGTCCAGCTGGAGGATTTGTACATTGTTGTTTCTGTCTCAGGCCTGGGTAAGGAGCATGGATGCAGGCAGAATCACAGAAGGAACTGGGCTGGAAAAGACCTTTTAAGATAATGAAGTCCAACCTATGACCTAACTCCTCCTCATCAACTAAACCATGGCACGGAGTGCCACGTGTCCAGTCTTTTTTTAAACATGCCCAGGGATGGTAACTCCACCACTTCCTTGGCAGGCAATTCGAGTGCCTAATCACTCCTTCTGTGAATAATTTTTTTCTAACATCTAACCTAAACTTCCTTTGGCACAGCTTAAGACTGTGTCCTCTTGTTCTGTCAGTTATTGCCTGGGAGAGGAGACCAACCCCTACCTAACTACAACCACCTTTCAGGAAGTTGTAGAGAGTGATAAGGTCACCCCTGAGCCACTTTTTCTCCAGGCTAAAGAACCCCAGCTCCCTCAGCCATTCTTCATAGGCCTTGTGTTTCAAGCTCTTGACCAGCCTTGTTGCCCTCCTCTGGGCAATAGAATGTTGTGTTCAAGTGTCTCAGCATCCTTCCAAAACTAGAGGGCCCAAGAAAATTTGTCTGTCATTGGTTTTCATTGTTTTGGTCTCAGGGAAGAAGGTGGTGGCTATGGTAATGTCGGCAATATTCCCCTTTGTTTCAGGAATCTATATGTGTCTGGACACAATAACACTATGTCAGTTGGACTTCTACAAGCATTTTTTGCATGTGATAATCCTCTTTTATACTCTGTTGTTATTAGTATTGTTGCTACTACTGTTGGTGTTCCTTAGCTCATTGCTGTTTTTCTAGTGAATTATATTCTCAATCTATAATCTCTGCCTTTTTGTCCCTTTCTCAATGGATCAGTTGGGGCAAAGGAAGTGGCAAATAGGAGCTTAATTTCCAGATGGGTTTGAGCTGCATAAGAGCCCTTATAAAGAAATTTTATGAGAATTTCTGTGAACTTCTGGAGTAGGGTTTCCTTACAATAACTGCATATTAAAGTTTCCTACATAATGATTTCTTCAAGTACATGGATAGATAATGGCAAGTTAATAACGGAGCTTTTTACAGGTTATGTTGAGATTCTTACCTGTGTGCATGGAACTGGTAATTCCAGGTCCCTAATGGATCAGGCTTTGACTACTGGTTTTGTTTGCTAGTATGCTTTAGGCAATTTGTAGTAAGCGCCTTTTTTCCCCCCCTTGCCCCATAATAAAAAAACAACAGCAAAAACCCCTAGGCTGGTACAGCATGGGCCTTTGTAACCCTGAGGCTAAAAAGTAGTTCTTTTATGATCATACATACTTATTATTTTGAATTGTGTTCAAGTATGTTGAAAATGTTAACTTCCGCACAAAAGGATCCACAAAGGAAGCAAGCCAGATGTTCTTTCTAAGGAGTACCCAAAAGGCAGGTGAAAACAGTAGTATTTTTGATGCCAGAATTCCATATTCATGCTGGATAGAGAATTCCTACTATATCCGAAGGGGCAGCATAAAATATTAAGTCAGATGAGAATCAAGATGACATAATCCTAATTTATAATTGCCTAGAAAGTCTGAAATAATTTTTTGTATGCAGTAGGATTTAGAAACACTTTAGAAAATGACCCCTTGGTATATTTCAGAAGGATAGGCATTGGATTCTAGATACCTAAACTTTCAGGAAAGTACTACTTGCTATCTGGAAAGACCTTGACTCCTAAATCTGAACGTGAATAATGAGTTTCAGTGGTGTGGCACTAGTTAGGTCTATTGACTCTTATCTTGGGCTGGAAAACTTTTGGAAAGTCTCACATTTCACAAACTTTTTCACTTTTTCACCTATGGATTTTAGTAATTTTAAACTAAAATACATATTTACATGTGAATATTTTAAGACAAAGACCCTATCCTTCTTTGCATAGTGCTTAGAATTCTGAAATTGATTCTTCTCCCAGGAATCCAGGGCTTTTCAAGGAACATCCACACTTGCCATCACATTTGATATAATGATTCTTCCTGTAATTTTAAGCAGTTGTCCTGCATGGCAGGTCTGACATGATTACTCTGTGTTTTGGATGTTTGGTGTTTCTCAGTAGACAGTGAAAGGTCCTATTTCCTTGGGTTTTTTGGGTTTTCATGCTATTGATGGATGGGTACTCTAATGCAGACAAGAAGACACTAATCTTTAGTATCTTGAATCACCCACAATGATGGGGGGTATTGAAAATGCAAGTGTATACAAATAGATGTAAACATAAGGGTAATGTGGACACTAAAAATTATTTATAATCCTGGAGAAAGCAACATCATTTTATCATTTAGCCTATAACACTTTTTTTTTTTTTTTAATCAGAACTAGCTGTATTCTAACATGGGGACTGAGAATCCTGTGCCCTCCTGACCTCTTCACAGGTGCTTTTTTTGCAATTTAAAACTGTAGTGAGGTAGTTCTAAAAATTAGTCTTGCAGGGTAATACTCTGATCCTATAAAGGTGTTAATTAAGTCTCTGAAATTAAAAAAGATAAGTAAGTTTGCTTAAAATATTGCTTCATAGTACCAGCTCTAATGAAGCTTTTACTGCTGCCTTTACAAAGTTGCTCAAATATAAACTGTCAGAGCTTATTTCAAATTACACCCATTGTAAATCTTAAATGCTGAATTGCATTAAGTGTGAGACAGGCTGCTTTAATGACATGACATGAAGGAAATGTAATGAAAGTAAAGCACTTTCTGGGTTCTCACTGGGTTCTTTCTGGGTTCAGCACTGTACTGGGTTCTCTAACAGCTACATTTTGCTAACTCAAAAAATAAAAAGCCTCATTAGGAAATAATGGAAATTACACTTTCAGGATTTTTCTCTGACTGTTCTTTCCATTCATCTTTTTTTTTCATGTATGTAAGAACTTTTGAATGCAGTATCCACAGGTTGCCATCTACATGTGATCTTTTAAGACTATACTAATGTTTAAAGTTAATGAAATTAAGCTAAAACAAAATAAATCCACCTTTCGCCTTGATCAGTTTCTAACTTTAAGAGAGCTATGATAAGCACATGTGCTAGAAGATGACACGTTTAATGAAACTGGCTCATACTGTGGCCTGAGATTGCAGCTTTCTGAAAGAGTAGTATCCTTTTGAAAGCTACCCATCTAATTCTGAACCTTTGGGATAATTCTTTAACATAATTACTGTCAATAGTTACTGTTCTACTGTAGTGTTACGAAATTTTTTTTAGGATTCCTAAGTTATGTCTGTCACACTATATTAGGAACGGCAAAGCTTGATACTGACTCTCTTAGCCGGGTTGCACAAGAGAGCAAGTTTTGTTTCCAGATCTTCTTTTATAGACAGGTCCAAGTGGTAAAACTCTCATTGGTCATTAAACTAACACGTCATCATCACTGGACGATTGGGGAACACCTCTTGACTGTTTCTTGCAACAAGGATCTAAACAACACCTGCAAAGGTTGTTGTCCTTCTCCTAGGGCTGTTTAGATTCCTCCTTATGCTTTCGTAGGCCAGAGTGAGAACCTTGTGTGACTTAGTTTCCCTGCCTGCTTTCAGCATCCACATATGTCAGCTTTCCTGATATCACTCTAGTCTTCATAACTGCGGTGGTTTAACACCAGCTGGAAATCATACTCCACATGAGCCATGTTTCTTCTCCCTGCCCTTCTGGTAAGATAGGAGGGACAAAGGCAGACACTATGGGTTGAGATAACAATTACTGAAAGCAAATGGGAGTGGAATAAAAAACACAGTAGTAACAGCAGTGACGTTGATAACAAACATGTAGAAAATGAAAAGGCTTTACACAGAAAAACAGGTGTTCACCCCCATGACTTAGCTTTGCCTGGCCACTGTAGTAAAGACAAGATGGCGGCTGTTCCTGCACTCGGTGCCATGTGGTTTCCCCAGACGAAGACAATGTGGCAGGTGCTCCTCACAGCTGGCTCTCTCTCCCTATCTGCAAGCCCAAGACAACAGAAAACAGTGACAAACAAACCCCCAAAAGCAAGACCATCCATGTCAGACTGCACCATTCCTGATGGCTGCTTCTTGAACCAGTGACACTACTTTTGACATCTCCACTCAGCTCCTCTGGGCTCCACTGTGCTTTGTCTCCTGAGGGATTAAGAGCCACAGTCTCCTGACAGACTGTTTTTGCCGTTCATTTCCACTTGTGCTCACTTCAGTTTTCAGCTTGATGGCATCAGGGTACGTGGTGTATTGGTGCCAAAAAGCCTTATATTCTTATGGGTCTAATGTGCCAGGCCATCAGATCCACATCCTGGTAAACCTGATTATTCCTTTCCCCCTCCTGTTCAGAGGCAGCATATGTCTCAGTCTGGTCATGGTACTTGTTACTTCTTGTAAATAGGACCTGGAGGTCCCTTCAGGAAGATCAGAAATACCATATTTTTTAATCTCTCTGAAAACTTGCCCAAGGAAAACGGAAGCAGCATTTATTATTCAAGAGTTTCATGTGGTGGTTATCCTTCCTCTCAAACAGGTGGTGCTAGAGCAGAGGTGGGTTTTCCATCCCACTTCTTAACGTATTCTTGGTGGTCATGCAGGTGGAATCACAGGTTGTGTTGTGTGTCTTCTCTCTCTAGCTGGGGAGCACATGCTTTATGGTGTGTATCCTCTCTCTCTCTAGCTGGGGAGCACGTGCTGCCTAATAGCAGAAACTCCGATTTGTACTGGAAGGGCATGGGACATTTCCTTCTTAAACTTTTGGTAGTCTTTTTTAAATTGCTGTTGGTCCTCTTCAATTTCCCCGTTAAACTGTTGTAAGTACTTGGACAGTCATTTCACGGAGAATATGCAGTCCTGTATTGGGATGGAGATAATTTCCTCATATATCTGGAGTTGGTAGCCAAGCAGTTCACTTTTTTTTCCTCCTTCCTTCTATGATTTCACTGCCAGTGAGTTGGCATGTGACACTGGTGCACTCTGTGGGAACTTCACCACGTGTTTTGTGTATATTGGATGTCATCTGTATTTATAGGGGACTGCTCATTATTTAAATTCTTACAGATTATCTCCAGCACAATTAATTCTCTCAGATACTGGATACCTTGCCTCCATGGTACTACACTTCTGTTGGCACACTAAAAATTCATTCATGCAAAGATACCTCTCCATCAGACTTGACAGAAGTTACTTCCAGAGGCTGAGAGTTTCTGGTCTGTTTTAAATTCCTTGATCAATGCCTGCATTCCAGGACAGGGATCCTAATTGCTTGGCTTCATTGCCATCTAGTGTTGCACCATTCACTGTGATATCCCAGCACGAAGCAGCAAGATCAGTAGGGCTCACTAGGTTGTCAGCTGTAATCTTTTTGTGTGTCTCAGAGCTCACCCATGGATAGAGATCAGGATTATGTCTGGCCCTGTCTCTTCCTCTGGTTTTGAGGGTCCTGTTTCTTCTTCATCCCTCACCATGCAAATTGATTTGTTCTTGAATTTTTTCTTCTAAACAGGGGCAGCTGCTACTGGCATGGGTTGTTCCTGTGGTTCAGTTTGAGTGGCCTTGCTGTCTGTTGCTCTGCTTCACTCTCCTCCCCCTGAGAGTGCTGTATAGTAACAAGCAGTGTCTGGTAAGTAGTAGCCACTGTCTAGAAAGTTGCATAACTTTGCACCTCTCTGGAGCTGTCACAGCATTTTTCTTTCAAAATGTTTCAAATATTTGAAATATTTTGCCACTTATCTAGGTCCTGTATTTTTTAGGGGAGAGCTTCCAAACTGCTGGAGCAGCTTACTCATTAAAAAGATGGCTCATTTTCTCCACCATCCCATGCTATTCATGAATGTTCAGTTCCAGGACAGTTTTCTGAACAACTTCCCTAGATGTCTCTCTAGATGTCTCTACACAAAACATTGTGTAGACTTCACTTACTCTAAATTTCACTTGCTCTAGACTGCACTGAAGAAATTTGGCTGACATAGCAATTAGAATATGCGTTCTTTGACATCCAAATGGTATTCAAGATTCTCAAAAACTGTTGTAGCAGGCCCAAAGGAGGAAAAAGGGGTGAAAGACTGGGAAAAAACATTGTCCTCTGGCCCCGCTACAGGCTGGGTACTATTATCAGTGAACTCTGAGGTAGCAGCCAGGGCCAGAACAGGTGAACAGCGCTGAACACATATCCCAAATGACTTTCATTGCTGTTGATGTTACCAAGTCATAAACTGATACCACACAATACTGCAACAAAGCAATCCTGGTCCTTCTCCCTACTCTGGAAAAATAGCATCATGGAGGAGCATGTGAGGGAGGGAATGTATACGGGATTAAATATCACACCTCTGTGAACAAATAGAGCAGCTGTAACTAGGGAGTTCTGTACCTAGTACACAGATTCTTAGATCAAAGTTATCTCTATCCCTTTGTTGCTCATAGTGGGTACCAATGAATGTAGTGGTTTGACACCAGCCGCAAATTAAACTCCAAATAAGCCTCTCCCCTTCTTCCTGACAGAGTATGGCTTGAGATCACAGTTTAGTGAAAGTGAACAGAATAGAAAATGCACAGTAATAGCAATGTTAATAAAAGCATACAAGAAAGGAAGGTGCATTATACACAAAAACGGGTGTTCACCACCTCCATGTAGTGCTCTGTGGCAGCCGGGACAAAGACAAGATGGCAGGCTCTCCCCACAGTTGGCTCGCCCTGTCCTGCAGGCCTGAGACAATGGAAATTAATGACAGACAAGGTCATTCATGTTGTGCCATGCCACTACTTTGTTTCCTATGGCTGTTTCCCACCCCAGTGCTGCTACTTTTGCCCTTTTCATTCTGCTAGGGTCGATTCCCAGCAGCACCATGGCTTTTAACCACTCTGCTGGGCTCAGCCGTGTTCACCACCTAGAGCCGCACTCTCCTGAGGGACAGGAGAGGATAGTGTCAAGAGGGGGCAGGGTCCACTCAGCTGATGTTAGCAACCTGTCTGAGGAAGAGGTAAACAAAGTGGTGTAATTTCTGCAGGGTACTCACCTTTTCTTTCCCCCAAGGCTGTGCGCTGCAGTGCTGATATAGATGCTATAGAATAGCAATATAAGCCATGCCCATGCAGTTCTGAGTTCCACCCTCTCCCTACAACCACAAGAACTTACTAGCAAACCTTTTTATATTGTTTTTCATTACAGCTAATAATAGTATATAGGTAAATAGTCTGCCTGTTTGTTTATGCTAAAATATTTTAGTGAATAATGAGAAATCGCAGTGTACTTGAATTTTAAAGACACCTTGTCAACCAAAGACAGTGTGCTTGAATTTCAGATTCTTTTAGTCTTCTGATGAATAATCTGCAGCTTCGTCACTATGGCATTGCAATGTGGAGTTAACTTTGAATTTTGTGAGTTTATATCTGTCATGAGAGTGGTTTATGTTGGAAGGGGCCTTTAAAGAACATCTAGTCTAATGGCCCTGCCACTGGCAGGCAGGGTCGTCTTTCCCTAGACCTGGTCAAAACCCCATACAGCAACCTATGTGTGTTGCTTATATATATGTACACACAGTTGCACACCAGTGCTGCTTGTTTCTGTACAGTTGTAGACAGCACCTCCCTGGGTAGAGGTAAAACTATGATGGCAGAGGCCATCATAGTGGAGAGTTAGTTGTACTTGCTTCAGGGTCTTTCAGTTCATAAACATGTTTCTGAAATGTGTTATTTCCATGGTTGTCACCTGCAAATCACTTCTATCTTCAGACTTCAAGTACTGTAACTGTACTTTCTTCTCTACACAAAATCATAGTATAGAATAAAAGAAGTTCTGAATAACTAATATGCTGCTTAAGCCAGTAGAATATTTCAAAAATTTGGAATTTGAATTGCTGAATTCTTTTACCATAGGAAAGTGTTTGGGATTTTTTTTTTTAGGGAATGAAAAAAAATCCCAACAGTAAGAAGCTAAAACTGACATTTTTATTCCTCCCATTATTTAGGAGATATTCACTTTATCACTCATTAGGCGTTGAGTCAGGTGCAGAAGACTTGCATAGAATGATCCTTTCTGCAAATATAATAAGGATTAGGGAGTCTGAATAACAGACTAACATGCTGAATAGCATTCTTCATACAACTTGTTAGTGCTGGAATAAACTATACTACTGCGTCATCTGAAACATGTGCCTGTAGCTCTGAGGTGATTTATGGAAATCATCACAATTATTTACCGAGGAATTTAGTTGATCCATTTTGGTTTAGAATAACTCCTTCCCCAGAGCATTCTTGTGAAGTACTGGTTCTCCCCTGAGCATTTATGCAGTGAAAGTTCTCAGTGAGAACTGTTTTAGATAGTGAAGTAAAAATGTTGAAGCCCACCAGGTGGTGCCAGAAGGCCTGATCAGTGGTAGCTCTGGCAGCCGGAACAGACCTGAGAAGGTGGAAGCCTGACACTTTTGTCAGAAATTGTATCAACCTAATACAAGCAATGCATGCTATTTATTACCCTTCCTCTCCTTCCAAACTGCTGTACTCCAGATGCATTTCCCCAGCAAATACTTCCGTCTGTGTTCGTAATCGCAAAATTTAATGCTGGTTAGGAGTGAGGTACTTAAAATTGTGGGCTTGGTGTCAGCATTAATTACTACTGGTTTTGTGCTACTAACATCCCTCTTCAGTGGATAGCAGAGCCATGAAACTTTAACAAAAATGCTGTAAACAGCATCGTGTCATGTGTTGCAGTGAAACACATGCAATTTTATGGAAATACAGACATGAATGTTAACTAAAACTTAAACTAGGGAATTATTTTAGGAGGTTACGCTTATTTTCATGGAGTTAAAAGCTCATATGACCATTTTAGTGTTTGTAAACAAGTTTATAGAGAAGGTTAAAATATTTCATAGTGAAAACTGAAGTCTGTGGATGCTGTTTTTTCCATAATTTCTCTTTATACTGCAAAAATTATACTTCATTACTTCATTTTTTCTGTCTTTATGTCATGTCTTTCTGTCTATTTTGATAGTATGATTCCAGTATTCTTAAATAGAACTGGTATGATTGACAATTTGTAATGCTAGTGTTTTTAATCTGGCACTTAATAGTCTTTGAAACACTCCTCAATAATTAGACTACTATCAGGCAAAGTAGTCATCTAATTTCCACGTATTTTCCTAAAGTATGCTTTTGTATGGAAAGGCTTGTGAAAAGAGATGAGCAAGACACCTGGGCTGGTTAGTAGCAGCTCATAAGTCAAAACAATGTCTGTCTTTTAAGTGAAACGGGCAGCTTCACTGAACATGACCTGTGCTGTTGGGTGTTGGGGAAATGGGTGTCTGACAAGTAGGCAGTGGCACTTCCCTTCTGAAAGTTACTGGCACTCTGGTAAAGTCTAGTGTAAGTCACTTTGGATGTATCACTTTGTATCCAAAAAAACCCTACTTATGTTGGATTTATTGCCATTGTAAACAGAATGACTCTAGAAAGTTGTTTGTTTCATAGGTCATCTTACTTACAGCCAGCCAAAGGGTTATCTGCTCATTTTTAACAGAGCAGCTTATTGAAACTGAGTGCATCCAAGTGTGTTTTGGCTTTGTGTTTCCTAACATGGCATTTCTTAAGACTTGCAGTAAAAGAGTTTTAATTTCATGAGTCTTCTAAATTAAAAGCTAGACTTGCCCATACATCAAGCAATATAGCCAATTTATTAGTTTGTTCAATAAAAGGGTGAGCAGTGACAACGCTGGATGCGTGGGGGTCTCCACCCCAACCAACACACAAATTCAGGTCTTGAATGGTAATCTCTTATACCATTCTAGGCACTTCATTTCTTCAAATTTGTAGTTATTTTCTACTTGCTTTTCTTCATGATCAGCAGTTGTGGTTTTTGACGATCTGTTGGGGAGGTGGTCTGAAACGGTCTTCTAATGTCTCTCCAGCCTCCAATTCTTCTTTTTAAATATCTTTTTTCTGTTCGCATTAATTTGTGTTATACAGTTTAAGCAAGCATATATATTCTGATAGCATACATTTTGCAAGCCTTCTTTCAGTTGTTTCACAACCTACAGCTAGCATGTCTAAAAAATGTCTTCATAGGGCCTCTTCCTCAGTTTTTACAAAACCCAGAGTCAGCATGTTTCAAAATGCCTTTGTAGAGCCTCTCAGTTCATGTTAGTTCTACTTCCCCTTTTTAATTGATTAAAAATTCTTCCATACTAAAAAAAAAACCAAGTTACAGCTTTTATAAAGGATAGTTTGAAATTTGTACTACAAGGTAGTTTAAAGCTTATCTTAACAACTTGCAAGTAATTACATTTTGTTGTTAAACTGTTGGCTAAAAGTTTAATGTTTTATAGTCTGATTCTTAAAAGTCTTCTTTGTAATAATCCGATGGTCTCTGTCTGCATTACCTGCAGACACACATACATAGGTGGGTGCTATTCAATTGACATGAATCACTGCCTGATTTCTCACATGAGTTAATTTTCTTTTCTTGATGATTTTCCATATTAGGAGATAAAGATATTTGCATGTTGACCTTAAGTCTGATATTTTGTCATTTATCACATTTAAGAACCCTAAGTTTTACAGGGTTTAATGTATTTTTAATCACGTAAGTAAGACTTACTTACATATTCTTAAAAATTCAAAGTGTTCTTAAATTGCATCGATTTGTTTTCAGAAAAGCAGGTTTAATGCCGCCTTGTTAGTATCTTCAGAACTGTCACTATGTAACTGAAATAGAAATTGAATTGGGAATGCTAGTGTTAGGAAAGCACAAATTTCACCTTCATCTGCCAGGCTTTGGTAACAGTTACTGGTTTAGTTTCTAGAAAATCAGTTTAAACAGCTGGATTTTAATTTAACTTCAGTAGCCTTGTGTCCATTCGTGGGTTCAGGGAGCATAGTGAAGCACTTTATTAAATGCTAGCAAATAAATTGTGGCTTTAAAAGGATTAGGAATAATTTTTTTGTCTCATGAAGCATGATTTCAGATTTGGGGCACAGTAATGATTTGGGATATTGTATTACAAAAAAAAACTTAACTGGTAGAAAGCCATGCCTTTTGTGGTGTTTTAGTTATTTTTCTACAAGTAACTGCATAAGCAGTGCAATCAAAATATTTAGTACTTCATATTTTTACTATGAATTGGAAATCTTGTGAGGGGGAACTGCATAACACAGATTTACAAAATAACTCCCTTGAATAACAGTTCAACAGCTTACTGTAAAAGGGTGTATTATTTCCTAAATCTGAAGAGTTTCACATTTTGTGAATTTGTGGAGGTGGTGATGGTAATTTGGTATATGTTTTGGAGAGATTGTTTTTTAGTTTTGTGAGCCCTGTCTCTCACACATTAGTAGTGGCATTTCTTAAGGAAATGACCTGATTTATTTTCGGCAACGCTGAAGTTGTGAATTCTTATGCATAAATGTTTCTGACCCAAAAATGTTACTCTGAAATAAGTTCATCTGTAATGCTTTGATTTTTTTCACATGGTCAAAAATGTCTGTAATTAAATCCTGAAAAAGGTGTTAAAAAACTGTCCTCAGTTACCTCCCTTATCTAGAGGAATGTGATGACTAAATGCTTCAGGAATTTGATGATCTTAGGTGGAGAGAATTGCCAGAAACTTAAACAGATCAGTGAATCATCAGATCTATGAGCTATCAACCTACTCAACAAATTGCTGCCATAAGCAGCCATTGCAGTGAAATCAGTGTTTTTAAAACCTTTTGTATTGCGTTTTTTTCAACAGACTTTTTAAAATTTCTTTGAAGCAAAATTATTCTGCTATGTGAGTGGGAACATGTTATTTATAACCAATGGAAAGAGCTGATTGGTGCTTTAACCCAGTAAAGGTAGTACAGTTACTTCTAAGTTAGTAGTCATACTTCCTTCCCTGTGTTAAGCTCCGTGTTTTTTAAGAAGCTTTCCTTTCTCTGTGTAATTCACACAGTGGTGTGGGACTTTACTGTGACTAGGAGATGAAAGTAATAACCCTTGTATTTGTTTGGCTGTATATGTCCTGGGTTGCTGATAGTTTTCAGAACAGAACAAGAAGGAATATCCTTATTGCATGTGAAAACAAGCGTTAAAATGAGACTTGGTTAAGATAGAATATTTTTGTTTCAAAATCAAGCTGCTTACACTTCACCTGTTTTGTTTTTCAGAGTACTGTAATTGAAAGTGCATCTTCTACATTTGAGGAAAGACAAGTTCTTGATTGAATGGTGGATTAGTAAGTGGTTGTCTCATCCTAAGGCTAAAAAGAAGATATCCTGGGAGTTGGAAAGAACTGGATTTTCACCCTAGTCCAGCAGCTTTGCTGCTCACTTAAACACAGATGAATGAAGACCCCATTTGGAAAATCACCAGGTCAGCGGTCCAGAGCTGATGCAGGTGAGGTGTTCTTGCTGGATGGTTTTCTTTGCTTTTTATGGATAAGAGTGTTCTTACTTTTTTGACTTCTAAAATATGTTAATGATTTTCTGCAGATGTTAATGATTTTAGATGCCATCATACCTGTTTTATAAGAAAATTTACTTTTATTCTAGATCATGGTTTGAAAAGACAAACATAAATTTAGCAGTACAGATCTGACCTTCCTATTTTGTGTTGCGCCAAAAATTATTAATCGGTGACCTGTGTGGGGAAAGCAACATATTTTTTATCACCAGCCATTCTGAATTGTAGCTATTATGAAATTCCCAATAAACCGACTGACAAGTGCAATTGGGAAGCCTCAGTTGACTTGTAAAATATCTAAGCAATAGATCATCTGGGTGCTTCCATATACACGTTTGATTCACTGAAAACTGAAACTCATACTGGAGGATTTCTCAGTAACCCTTTGGAAACTTTCAAACTTGTATTCTGAGGCTGTGTTATGATTTGCTGTCACTTACTTGAATCATGTACTGATTCCAAAGGTAATACAGTAACCTTTCAAGTAACAGCTGCAGGTTTCAAAGGAGAGCTCCAGTGGGAAGTCATGAACACTTGGTTCAGTGAGGAAATGGAGACAGTGATGGGCAGAACTCCACAGGTGTCAGTATTGAGGGCAGCATTGTTTAACATCTTATTCAGTGTTAGGGATGGTAGGATTGGGTGCACTCTCAGCAGGTTTGCTGATGACACCAAGCTGTGTGTTACAATCAGCAAGTCAGCGTGCTGGAGGGAAGGGATGCTATCCAGAGGAACTGGACAGGACTGAGAGGTGGGTTTCTGCATGCCTTGTGGCATTCAACAAAGCCAAGTGCCAGGCATTTGCATCTGTGTTGGGACAATTCCAAGCACAAATACATCCTGGAAGAGAATGGTCTGAGGGCAGCCTTAATAAGAAGGACTTGAGGGATGGCAAATGAGATGCTTAAGACAACCCATCAGGATATACTCACAGCTTCAATGGCCTCTCATATCCTGAGCTGCATCAAAGGCAGCATGACCAGCAGGTTGATTGAGGTGTTATTGCCTGTCTAGTCCACTCCAGTGAGACACCGCCTGGGGTACTGAATCCAGCTCTGGGGCCCCTAATATAAGAATGATGTCAACCAGTTGGAGTGAGTCCAGAGGAGAGCCGTGAAGATAATCTGAGGCCTGGAGCACCTCTCCCACAAGGACAGGTTTCAGGAGCTGTGGCTGTTCAGCTTGGAGAGAGAAGGCTTCAGGATGAACTAATTATGGCCTGGTGGTACCAGAAGGGGACTTAAAAAAAAGCTGAAGAGGAGCTATTTACAAACTCATGTAATGACAGGACAAGGGGAAATGGCTTCAAACTGAAAGAGAGTAAGTCCAGAGGATGGCTATGAGTGACCAAAGGGCTGGAGTGCCTCTCATGAGAAAAGGCTGAGAGTTGTGGTTGTTCAGCCTTGTCTCGGGTTGCAATGCAAGATGTAACCAAAAGTATTTATTCTATTACCATCTGTTACAGCCAGGTGTGGCAGTGTTCTTTATCTCTTCCATGAGCCATCCTCCCTCCAGGGGGGTATCTTCTCTTAATGGGCCATTGAGTCTCACTGCAGGACTGATAAAATGACATCATCCCATTGGGAGATGCTTCAGCCAGGGGAAGGAGCCAAGCATTCCTACCTGGATATAATCTGAGATTTGCAACACCACAGTCAGCCTTTCTGCACTGGATTCCCAGAGGAAGACTGGACCCATCACCACCACCATAGGACCTTCAGAGGAAAACTACACCCTTCTACAGGATCATTGCTTCAACAGAACCACATTGTCGCTGCAGGAGGCCTGCAGCCACCATTTAGTTAGACTGCTACAAACACCGTGCCCAACAGGGTGTCAGGTTGTATTCTGACTCTGTCAGTGGATAGGTTGGTTTTTTTTTGTACTACTGCATTTTCTATTTTAATTTTCCTAGCAAAGAACTGTTGCTCCTATTCCCATATCTTTGCCTGAGAAGCCCTTAATTTCAAGATAACAATAATTCGGAGGGGGAGAGGTTTAAATTTTTCCATTTTAAAGGAGATTCCTGCCTTCCTTAGCAGACACCTGTCTTTCCAAACCAAGGCAAGCCTGGATAAGAAGAGGCTTCAGAGAGTGTAATCTTTTTGTTTTTAAGTGGGACTTACAAGAAAGACAGAGGAATGCTATTTGCCAAAGCATTCAGTGACAGTACATGGGGTAGTTGTTTTAAACAGAGTACAGTATTGATTGAGTATACAGAAAATATTTTTATTATAAATATAGAGAAATAGGTTACCCAAATGTGAGTGACTCCTCATTGGAAATGTTTAAGGTTAACATTCAGAGGAATATTAAGCAACTTGATCTAATGAAAAGTCCATTCCCCCATCATAGGGCTGAACCTGGTGGACCTTATGATGGTCTTAAGATAGTAATATTCTATTACCTAGAATAGCTGTAAAAAAGAAAAAAGTTGTACTTAAAGAGGTAACTTGTAAATCAGATTTGCTGAGCTTTATAACCTTATGGGTACAAATATCTTATTTATTGCTTTCCAATTTTAGTAGTGATTGCCTCTTGCCAAGAAAATTTACAAACAGCACATAGTGTTTCAGAATAGCTAAGTTCCAGTTAGCTGAGTTAGTTTCTACTCTTAAATAGAAATTAGGATTTTAAGTCTTGCCTATGAAATTGCTGTCAGTTGGGATTGGATAATAAAGCAGTAATATAGTCTTAATCATGAAGAAAAATTAATAAAAGAAAAAGATACAGTGAAAAAGTCGAAATAGTCTATTTTCTATTTGATACATTAATCATGCAAAATAATAAAACTGCTGGGTTCTGGGAGACTTCTGGATCATTTATGGGTTACTAAAAAATAGTCTGGAGGCAGAGATACACCAATGTTAGTGTCAGGTATTCATATAGGGCAAAATTCAATGCATTAACAAAACATTTTTCACCTGAATGATTTTTGTCCTGTTGTAGAGACTTATCGATCAGTACTACAGGTTGGTAGCATCTTTGAAAAAGCCAATATTCAGCTATCTTGTCTGTCTGCTTATGAAGGAAATGCTTTGATGTGTTGTAAGGTAGATGTAAAGGTGTAAAGGAAGAGGTACATGTGATTTACAATATCTAGGCGTTTGAAATCTCTATCTGTGGGAAGCGTACTTTGTACATAGTTCCTTTTTGAGAAACAAAGGGTAGGATTGAAGGTGGAGAAAAGAAGGAAAAGCGGACGTTTTAATTTTTACACAACAGTAGAGTACATGGCTACAGACTCTAGAGTTTGTCAAAATACAGAGTTCCTTTCTGTGATACAGTTTCCATGAATCAGACATGCTCTTGGCAGTGCGCCTGCCTGTCCCTCTAATTAGTGTATTGCCATCCTAAATCCAGAAGAAACACAGCCTTTTAAAAAAAATTAATATAGAGTATAATTGATTGTAAAATAAGATGTGCTTACCCTGCATTAACACAATTGGCTCTTTTAAATCTAATGATCACCTGTATAGTGAAAGGCACTTACACTTGCTGTATAAGTGAAAAGGCATTGTCCTCTGGAGTCTTTCTTGGCAGTGTTCTCCCAGAGATACAGAATCCTACCAAACTGCATGATGGTCAGGAGCAATTGTAAAGCCTTTGCTGGGTGCTTTGAAAACATAAAAGTAGTTTTTCTTAGTAAAGAAAACTTTAAATGCATATATGAGCATTTGTAGTTTTTCTCCTGTAAAAGCAACTGTAAATTGTTTTAGTGTTGTCTTTAGGCACTAAGAAAAGAGATCATGGATGTGAATTGCTTAGAATTGTGGTGGGATCTTCTCTGCAGAGCTAGGATTTTGTTTATGTCTGTACTTCTGACCTATTTCAATTAAAATACAGCCCTTCTTCAAACTCTTGAGGTTGAGCAATACTAGGTGTGAATCAGCACACTGAATGGTTTCTTAGATCCCTGAAATTCTGAAATAGTTTCCAGATACAGAGTGGAATTACTGCTGTCCCCACAGATGATTCTGGAATACAAATTAAAAACATCTAGGTTTTGCTGCTTGTTGTAAACATAGGAGATATTTGGAGAAGTAAAATATGGTTGCTGTTTTCTGAAGAGCCTGTCTCATTTTCGTGGATTGCATGGAGGATACCAACTCATGTCACAATAGCAAAACATTGCCAGTAGCTTTCTCGCATCCTTCTTCCTATTCTCCTATAGCCCCAGCTGAAATGACATGTGTATTTCCCTTGAAGCCAACATCCTGAACAATTATTTTTTTTAGTTTTGTCACACCCTTTATCTTTCTTTGGAGTAAAGTAGAAATAAGAAGAAATTATTTCTAGTTGTACTGTTGAATTTTAAGGGTTTTGTCGCTCTATTAGGAACAGCGAAAGGAACGACATAGACTCTCTCGGGAGTCGATCAGGAGAATTTCAGTTTTTTACTTCAGGTCTTTTTTATAGACCGATACGTGAAAAGTACAGAAAAGAAACTCTTATTGGCTAGTAAACTAACACATCACCATCATTGGTCAGTGGGGTTCACCACCCCTTGACCTTTTCTTGCAAGAAAACAAGGAACAGACAAACAGCACCTGCAAGGCTGTTTTCTGTCTCTGAGGGTTGTTTTAATTCCTCCCCATGATTTCCCAGGCCACTTTCTCAGGCAAGACTGAGAAAGCTATGTGGTCTGCAATTTCCACAGGCACCGTGCTCTCTATTTCAGAGTTAGCATCCATAATTCCCCCTTTTTGTTTTAAAATAAAAAAGCAGTGTTTGTAATCTCCTGCTGGGCCCTTGCAGGAAAGAGAGCAAACACAGCACAAGAGGTCTCCTTCAACAGAACTTGGAATGGACACTGATTTAGAATGCTTTGGTTTATGTTCTTGATGTCTAAGGATTGTTTTCTTTGCAAGGACTTGATGGTTGACTCTAATACAACTGGTTCAGTGAACTAACACAGCACATAAAATATCGTTAGTCTGCTCAAAACTGACGGTCTAACTTGTCAACAGGGAAGCTTAAAAGAATACCAAAGTGATAAAACTCAAGAACACCCAGATCCAGACTCAGTGTACTCTCAATTCTACTATGCAAAATCTATTAACTTTTTACAGATCAATCAACAATGCAATTCACAATGCTTTGATCCCCCCACCCTTTTTTTTTTTTTTTTTTCTTGTTGGCCATTGGATTTTCCCCTCAAATATGATTGAGGGGCTTGTAGATTTCACATGGTTGTGGTTAAAAGCTTCTCGACTCCCTGCAATCAGTGAAGCAACCAGGGAAGCTATCTGCAGTGTGGAGATGGTTGTTTCGTCAGGTTCAGGCTGCTATTGTTGTTCATCGGGTTCTGCAGCTTTGCTGCTGAGCGGTTTGAAGCTTGCATGTTCGGCGTAAAGCTGACTCTGTTGTAAAGTTGTTGGTGTTGTTGCTCGCTGAAGCTCCTGCTCAGCTGCTGTTTCTAGTGGTGGTTGCCCTAGCAAC
Organism: Poecile atricapillus; assembly: GCF_030490865.1. Lineage (NCBI taxonomy): Eukaryota > Metazoa > Chordata > Aves > Passeriformes > Paridae > Poecile > Poecile atricapillus. The sequence goes on along the minus strand of NC_081289.1, from coordinate 104,553,089 downwards.
AAAGTTGCAGGAGCCGGCACTGGTAGCAGCTTCGCTTGTGGACTTGTTTGCCCCCCCGTGCCGGGCTGGGCACGGTAGGGAGAGTCCACGCCCACCTCTGTCGTGGTGGGCGGTGTCGCTGCTGTCAGGGGGTTGTGCAGAGGCGGTGCAGAAGCCGGAGGGGACACCCCTGATGAGGGTCGCTGCGATGGGTGTCCCAGCAAGGCTCGCGCATGCGTGGGTTCCGCGGCTGGACGCGGGGGGGCTGAAAGCTGATCTGCCCCTGCCGTGCCAGCGGGTCCCACAGATGGACACGGGGGGGCCGCTCCTCCCGCCGCGCCGCCAGGCTGCAGCGGGGGTGTCTGTGCTGTCCCTTGCGGCACAGGAGAAAGGAATGCAGAGGGCACTGGGGGGCTGGAAAAAGGGCCCCCCACAGCCGCTCGTGGTGGTGCTCGCGGCACCGGAGAAGGTGCCACAGATGGAGGTGCAGGCGGTCTCCATTCCCCTGCTGCCTCTCTGTTGGCAAGGCTTGTGCACCTAACTCCGTGGGTGACGAGTTCTCAGTCTCACCCCCCAGTCTCTTATGGTGTACAAAAGAGGCACTCCTGGCATCCGAATCTTTCATCTCGGCATCACTGTCTCCAGACTGGCACTGCTCCAGCACTTTAAAGAGCATGCCCCAGGTGGCTGCCAAGCTGCACACGCTGGTATCTCCTGCAGCTAACTCAGACCATAGGCGGTCTCCCACTGACAGCCAAATCTCGAGGTTAAAGGCATTATCAACAGTCACAGTAAAACTTTGCGCTTTTACCCACTGGAACAAAGCACACATAGCATCTTCAGAAATACTGAGTCTCATGCGTGGCAAGGCGTCCTGTCACGCAGAGAAGACAAGCTGATCATTAGTTAAAATGCAGTTCTTCATTGTGAGAACCGTCTCTCTTGACGGCCCGCGAATGCAGTGATGCAGACGCAGTGGCTTAGCCTGGGACTTTAAGCTCTAGCTTCGTCAAGGTAAGCTGTTCCAAGCCTGCTCACTGGCAGGGCTCCACTATCCTGTTGGTTTAAAAACCCAGCTCCCTCCAGGGGAGCTTGGGAGATTCTCACTTAACTTCTGTGGGGGAAGCGGCTGGTTCGTTGTTCGCTGGCTGCACTGACCCTCAGGGGTTCAGCAGGTGCACATCGCGTCGGGGTCACCAGATGTCGCTCTATTATGAACGGCTGGAAGAACGACACAGACTCTCTCGGGAGTCGATCAGGAGAATTTCTCTCAGTTTATTGCTTCAGATCTTTTTTATGGACCGATATGTGAAAAGTACAGTAAAGAAACTCTTATTGGCTGGTAAACTAACACATCACCATCATTGGTCAGTGGGGTTCACCACCCCTCGACTTTCTCTTGCAAGAAAACAAGGAACAGACAAACAGCACCTGCAAGGCTGTTTTCTGTCTCTGAGGGTTGTTTTAATTCCTCCCCATGATTTCCCAGGCCACTTTCTCAGGCAAGACTGAGAAATCTATGTGGCCTGCAATTTCCACAGGCACTGTGCTCTCTATTTCAGAGTTAGCATCCATAGGGTTTACTATAAGGAGCAGAATTAATGAGCCTCAGAAAACACAAGTACGACAAGTATGACCATATGACAATTGAATACTTAATTCTGTTGCTCATCTGGAAGCTGGAGGTTGTGGTCGCTTTCTATTACAAAAATTATGTTTCTGTGCTCTTAGTCATAAAAAAAATAAAATAGTTTGATGTGACAGGGACCTTTTAAAGGTCATTGTCCTGGTTTAGGGCAAATTTAGGAGAAAACTTCCAGTGGGGCTTCCCCCCCCCGGGAAGGAAACTCACGTGGCTCTTTTCTCCCACTCTCCAACCGGTTCGGGAAGAGATTTCTTTGAGAGAAGTGGAAAAAACTTGTTTATTTCACAGGCACAGCACCACCCAGCACAAAAATGAATGATATCAAATTACAAAACCTCTCGCCGTTCAGAAGAGATGACAAACTTCAGAGGGTCTCTTTCCTGTGGGTGTTTGCTCTGTTATCAGTCCCTTCGTCGCTGGAAAATGCCGCTGCCCAGGCTGGGCTCCTGGTAGTCCACGGGTGCAAGCTCTCGGTGCTCCCCCGAGTCCCCAGTCTAAAGCAGGTTTGATTCGTTTCAGAAAAGGGACAGAAAACAGTCCAGGAAGACCTCTCTGCACCGGCTAGTTGGAAAGCCAAGGCGATCTGTGTTTTGTTGTCTGTCTGTGCTGTAGTCAAAACTCCCGATGTGGGGGGGGAGCAAGTACAGTCTCTGATAACAGACTCGGTGCTTCTTTTCCACTCACTTTTAGTCTTAGATGGAATTTTAAGAATATAAAACTTGTCTCTGGGTTAGGTGGACGAATGGGGATACAATTTAACATCATAATCAACCCAGGACAGTCATCCAATTCCTGCAGTTAGTGGGGACATCTTCAAGTAGATCGGGTTGCTTTGTGCCCCATACAGCCTGGACTTAGACACTTCCAGGAATGGGGCAACCCCACCTCTGGACAATCTGTGCTAGTATTTCAACACACTCAATATAAAATAACTTACTTCTTGCATCTAATCTTCTCCATTTTAAAATTGTTACCCTGTGTCCTATTGCAACATATCCTGTTAAAAAGTCTGTCCCCATCTTTCTTACAGGCCCCTTTCACATACTGGAAGGCTGCAATAAGGTCTCCTCAGAGCTTTCTCTTCTCCAGGCCAAACAATCCCAACTCTCACCTTTCTTCATGCAGGAGGTGCTCTTGCCATCAGGTCATCTTCATGGCCTTTCTGTGACCTCATTCCAGCAAGTCTGTTCGGTGCTGGGACCCCAGAGCTGGATGCAGGGTTCCAGGTGGGGTCTGAGCAGAGCAGAGGGACAGAATCCCCTCCCTCCCCTACTGCCCACACTGCTTTGGATGCAGCCCAGGACACGTTTGGCTCTCTGGGCTGGGAGTGCCCATGGCTGGGTCATGTCCAGCTTGCTCCATTCTTATGGACCAAGAAAGATTCAGGAGGCAGATAATTCTGATTTTGACCTTCTTACTAAAATATATTAAACATCGGGATTCTATGCTACTCTGTCCCCATGTCCAGAGCTACTGTAGAGGACAGAAACTAGTTGCAGTTTCTACAGTTGTGGTGCCAAGCAATTGAATAGTGTAACCTCCTGCATCCTTAAAAGGATTTTACATCTCCTTGAGATCTGTCTGAATTCAAATGGTGCAGATTAGGAGGGCAAATTGTGGCAAATCGGCATCTGGTTGGTATAAGTGTGTATTTAACCTAGGATCTTCAGATACTTGCTATTGATATTTTATTAAACATCCTAATGTCATTACTTCATGTATTAGATTGGGACCTCTCTTAAGATACTGCCTGAATTAAGATGATGAGTAGTACTTAGTTGTTTGTGTTGTCTTTGGTATAGAGCTAATCACATCAGTGCACAAGTTGAATCGTTCCAAAAATTTGAAGATCCCAAAATGAGAAATTAGCAAACTGCAAAATCCCATTCCCAGAGGTCAGCATAATTTTTCCTCTGTATTTATTGCAAACGCTGTAGTATATCTTCCTTCTGTGTCAGTCTAGTGTTTCTGTTCTTGACTTTAGAAGATATATGCTCCATACCTCCCTTCTTACTCACAGGTTCCGGAGTCCTTGAGAGGTGAACAGTATTGAGAGTCCGCCAGTTTAATCACCAGCCTTCACAGAAGTAAACGTGAACACCATTTATTTCTATTATTAACACACCTTTTATAGGGTTTTACAGGGTCCGCAGGCAGAGCAAGCTACTATTGGCTAACACACACAGTTTACATTTTTTTCTCCTACACACAAGGATATTGTTTTGCTTTACTCTCTCTTCTGCATGAAGGTTTCAAGGACCTTAGCCTTTAATATCATGACTTATTTCAAAGGCTGGTTTGTGCAGACAGGCCTTTACTAATATATAAAATATATCAACAGAACAGAAATCAAATTCTTGTGTTCACCATTCTGTTATCTTGTTGTGTTTTTATTTGAGCTACTTTAGCCAAGATCTTACTTTTCTCTCATTAGCTGAAAACATAAAATGTAAAGTATATATTTCATCTTCTGGTGAACTTCTGGTGAAGTTTCTCTATTTTGTAAGAGCAGTTCTTGAATTTTAAGAAATTACTTTTTTTTTTTTAATAATACACAACCATATTTTTAATAAAATGTGTTATATTATATATTGATAGAACACAGCCACCACCACCACAGTAGAATACACCACACAGCCACCAGTTACAGAGACATTACTGAAATTATGCTTATGAAGCTTTTTTCACAAGTTGTAATAGAGTCCTAAAGTCTCATGGGTTTCTAATCAAACTTTTTGTAATGCGGTTTTTGTTTTTCCATCTAAGTTCTTAAAATACTCAGTTTAATTATTTTGTTTTGTAACAGTCAAAAATTGCAAGTAGAATCTTTACTGCATTAATTGACAGACAAGACCTAATTTTTAAAAATTAGGAATATTTCAGATACCATTACTGTTGGAAATGCTGATTCCTGATAATCTAATGCAAGCTTGAATACACTAACCATAAGATTATTTTAATTATTAATTAATTATATTAATTCTGATGTTTCTGTAACTTTGTGTATGCCCTCTTACATTTTTCATACAAAACTGAAAATAGTAAATTACTTTTGAAGACTTAAAAGATTATTGGTACTGTCAGTGCTTGACTCCTGTGTGATTCTCTTCAAAATGTATAATTCCAGATATGCTTGGAACATGCACATAGTGTAAATTTAAAAGAATTGATTTGTTTGGGCCTATATAGAAGTTAAAGCTTTTCTCTGTAAATGTTAATTCAAGCATTCCTAGTTAAAATTCTAGGCATGTTTGTACATAAACACGAGGTGTTAGAGTTACACATGGTTCATCCCATTGTTTTAAATATAGCAGACAAGAAGCAAAAAAATCCAAAACAGCCAAAACAAGCTAATATGAAGAAATTTTAACTCCATACCATTCAAAAGCAGTATAGTGAGGAAGACAGGGAGAATCAGGATCAAGCCAGGTATCTTCTGGCCTTGTAGTCACCATCAGCCATTGCTTTAACAGGGGCTATTTCAGTCAACCCTAGTAATCCCTGTGCAGGTGGCCATTGGCTGTGATCTGAGGCTGCAGTTTTCATTCTAAGAACTAATTTTGATTTTTCTACCTGTGCACGTCACCTTTTATATACAGTATTCTTTTGAAAGTGTTTTTCTGTCATTTTGTTCTTGCGTATTTCCTCTGCTGAATTCTTTGCTTATAACTAGCTTTCTAACAACCAGTAGAAGCCTGATTTCCCCTTTCCTCATTTAATCTTATTAAAAGCATTCAACTTTTCATTTTCATTCCAAATTATCACTGGGTTGAGTGCAGTGTTCTTCTATCTTTGCTTATATTTAAACTTTGTTTATTTTTAGTTTTTAATGTGCTCTATTAGGCACAGGTAGTGCTGTCTGGCTAACTCAGGATGATGTGTATTGGCATCTCTTTTTATTAACTCACGGATTGTTGAGATGAAAAGCAAGGGATGTGACCACCATGCTATTTAAGATGATTTATTGTTAAAGTGAGCCAGATAAGATATCAGTCTCAAAGGTGTGATTTTTGGAGAGAAGCAACAAGTCAGCCATAGCTCAAGGTAGTCAAGGGTTTCTTCCTCACGCCGCAATATTGCACATTTTGGTCCAAAAGACAGTTAACACAAAACTTGTTTCTACTTAATGACCTATCACCCTTGCTTAATTCTGCTGCACTGCGTCTGTCTTTTAGCCAATAATCGGATAGGTCACATCCCCACAGACACCTCTGTTGTGGCTTCTAGATCCTTAGCCTGCCCTCTAAGTCACATTATTACAGTTTAAACCACTCACTATTTTACCTAATTTTTTACTTACTCAAGGCATATTCTTACTTACAACTATAGGAACATAAATTTATAATTTTTCTATCTAATGTCTGTGTACCTTTATCATTACATTAACCCAAGCTCTTTCTAAGGCTGCAGGTTGAACCCTTCAGCATCTGTGGAAGTTTCTGTTTTTCCATTTCCCACAAAGGATGAAAGCTTAAAACAGCTTGTTGATTCACTGTTGTTGATGATTGACCATTGCAACTATTGCCTGTGTTGTATTTAGTTCAATTTTCATTTTAGTAGTTGCTGTCGGTCACTCCTTACATTCATCATTGAGCTTCTGTGTTGTGTTTGCATGGCAGTGTACCAGGAGGGTGCAGTTCTGTGAGAGGCAGCTAGAAGCTTCTCCTGTGTCTAAGAAAGCCAGTGACAGCTGGCTCCAGGATGGACCTGCCGCGGGTCAAAGCTGAGCCCGTCCGTAATGGTGCCATTGGGATATTGTATTTAAGAACAGGAGAAAGATTCTGCAGCACAGCAATTGCAAAAGAGTGAAACTGTGTACTGCTATGAGCTACTATGAGTGTAACAGCCCTGGTGACAGCAAGGTCAGTGCAGAAGGAGAAGGAGGAGGTCCTCCACGCACTGGAGCAGAGGGTCCCCATGCAGCCTGTGGTGAGGGTCACGGTAAAGCAGCTGTGCTGCTGCAGTGCATGGAGGACCCTACACTGGGGTGGGTGGATGTGATTGAAGGAGTCTGTGAGCCTGCAGGAAGTCTGCACTGGAACAGGTTTCCTGGCAGAACCTTTGGCCCCATGAGAGAGGAGCTCAAGCTACAGCATGTCTGCTGGCAGGACTTGTGACCCTGTGGGGGTCCACTGCAGTAGCAGCCTGTTCCAGAAGGATGGTACACTGTGGAAGAGATCCATGCTGGAGCTGTTTGTGAAGAACTGTAGCCCCTGAGACAGAGTCACATCGGAGAAGTTTGGAGGACTGTTTCCTGTAGGAGGGACCCCACACTGCAGTGAGGAAAGAGTGAGCGGAGTCCTTCAATCCTCCAAAAAGAGGAGGGAGAACTAATTCTAACCTTGAGGAAGAAGCAGCAGAGACAACATGTGATTAACTGATTGCACCTTCATTCCCTGTCCCCTTGTGCTACCTGGGAGAGAGGAGGTGGAAAAAAATTGGGAGTGAAGTTAGGCCCAGGAAGAAGGGAGAGCTAGGAGGGAGGTATTTTTAAGATTTGGCTTTATTTCTTATTATTTTACTCTGACTTGCTTGGTAATAAACTAGTATTCCCTGAGTCAAGCCTGGTTTGCCTGTGATGGTAATTGATGATGCTTCTCTGTCCCTTTCTTGACCCGGGAACCTTTGGTGTTGTATTTTCACTTCCTTGTCCAGCTGAGAGAAGAGATAGAGCAACTTTGGTGGGCACCTGGCATCCAGCCAGGGTCAACCCACCAGAGCTTGATGTGCATGTAGCCAATGTCTGCCTCTCTAGAGCCTTTTCCCATTTTAGCAGGTCACTGATCAGTCATAGCATGAATTGTTTGGATTCCTTACATTTTGATATTTAATATGAAGCCTTTTAATTTTTTTTTCAGTAATTCCAACATATTTTATATTGTAGGTCATGCGGGAGTGTCTGCCAGCATGATGAAGAAAAGAACATCCCACAAGTAAGTTGTTAATATATTTACTAAAGAATAGCTCTCAGTAACTGGAAGTACTGTTCTAGAAATATATCTGTATTGTTCCACTCACTTCTTGAAAATCGTGGAATAATATTCAGTCTCTATATGTGTGTAGTCAGACTTTTAATTCTTTCTAGAAGGTAGTAGGAAGTCCCACAGATAAAGTTTTAAACATTGTTCTGACTGTTAACACTATAGTTTTATTGAAAATAATTTTGAAATTCTTTCTGGAATCTGTAGAGAAGGATTTTCAAGCCTGAACTTAGCCATGTCTACTGTAGGATGTCTGTTCTCTGGCACAGAGTTCAAGCAGTTACCAGGTCCAAAAAATCTGCAAATCATGCTTACTAAGAACCTAGTTGGGAAGGAATCTCAGATATTTGTAATAATGTATGCACTCTAACTGTAGCGTTGGAAAAATAAAACTCTAACTGTAGCGTTTTTAAAAATAAAGAATGTACTGAAATACTTCTGTAAGGAAGCTGCTATTAGTATGTGAAGGAAGGATACCTGCTATTGCTATATTTTCATGGCATGTATTTTTCCATCTTCAACATTTTAAATAGTAGCAGCTGAACAGTGGTGAGTAGCTGTGTGAAAGTAAAGGTAACCTTCTGGATATAATTGGTGTTAGTGTCATGCAGCAAGATACCATATCTGGTGAGAGAAATCGAAGGGTAAGTGGGAAACTTAAACTGTTACTAGTTGTTTGTAAATGTAAAGTCATATAGTGTGTATCAATCACAAGCAATTTGTTTGGCAGGTGTATTTTCCACAATTAATCTAGTTAATCACTGTTAACAGTGTTAACTGTTTCCCAGAGACAACACCTGATGTTTAGCTACTCTGATGCCTTCCACCAGCTCATCATTATCCATTCTTGTCTACCTTCATAGAAGGCAAAGAGAAACATTTATTTGTCTAGGGGCAGGTAGAGTTGGTTAAAATTTAATTTCTCTTGTTCTCTTTCAACCGCTCAGAGAAAGGAGTGTATGATGGGAAGACTATCAGAGGTGGGTTGCCTTTTGTACTTGAGGGTGGCTAGATTTGTCTTTATTGTTGTGTTAATATACACTTATTTAAATAACTAAATAGGCTGTAAATTTGTTAGCATAAAGGCTTTTGTGGGACATAAGTTTTGATCCTGAGTGACATGATTTTGAGGTACTTTAAGCATCTAGCTATCCATCCATAGTTTTATGTTAATTTAGCCTAGTTCAATTGTTTATTATTTAGTTAGGGTGTTTTTTATACCAAGCTAAGATGACTTCTTGTGTGCTGCTTACTGACTTGTCTGAGAATGAGGTAGAGTAGTAGAATATTGTTTATATTTATAGTTTGCCATAAATACTATATGCTGATGCTACTCTGAGCCAGTATGATAGACCATGAGTTAGTACTGTATTCTTTGTCACATATTTAGCTACTTATTTGGTTACATCCCCATTTAAAGAAAAGGAAGCGTACTGGGACTCAAAGACCATTGAGATTTTAAAGGTTTGTTTCAGAAGGTTTGTGGCAGAGGAAGGAACAAGGCATGACAGTAACTGAGGTTGTGATAGAATGAGGAGCATGGATGAGCCTTCGGAACTCTTTAAATGGTAGTTAACTGTTGAGCCTTTTGGAAATGGTTCCCGTTGTTACAGGACAGTTCTTCCAAGTACTTTGTCAGTGGGTAGTGGTGGACTCTGCCAATATGAAGCTGACCTTACTGGCATCAGATCAATCAGTAAACTCACAGATGTCATTCTTTCCACCCTTAGTGTACAAGGATAGTGCAAGATCTAGCACACATATGAAACAGTCCTTTCTTACAGGCTCTCCAGATTTCTTGTAGTCGGCAATTCAGAGATTTCAAGGTGTAGGTTATAATTGCAATTTAACTATAAGTGAGTTTAGACACTATGAAATTTTGATACCACTTTAAGGTAACATACTCTCAGCTTCTTCAGCATCTAGGGCTGAAATTCACAACTGAATTTTTTTTTTTTACTTTTGAGGGAGTACAGAATATACCTTAAAACTTCTGTCTTAATTAATGTGCCTCACAATCTGAATATTTTGAAAAGTAGTTCATAGCAATTCTCTGATTGCTATTCTGTTATTAGTCATAGACATTAATAAGATCACAGTTGTATTAAGTTTTGTATCCTACTTTCAATAACTTTTCTGTTTTGTACTGTAAAAGATTGAAAACATGCTGACTGCTGCTGCTGCTGTACTGCTTCTATAATGTTTTATAGTTTTCATTCCAGTTTTTCACAGTTGTGCTTGTTTTGCATATCTGAGAGACAGGGTTTTCTTTCATCCTTCTGGGTTTGTGGGTTTGTTTTTTTTTTCCTTATGGTGTTTTTCTGAGATGCCATGATCAGGATAAAATCAATCAACAACCAAACCTAAATGGGTAACTTTATGGATTACTGGGCATTGCCATTCCTGTTTTTCTAAATGCTAGTTTGTGTTTTAAGCACAACCCTCTGGTAATGGCTGATTTTTCTGCTACCCACTGCAGTTCTGCAATATGTTGGCTTCCCAGGTAGCAGTTGCCAAATTAAAGTTTGTGCAAGGACCATATAAACACAGCTTTAACATCTGGGCAGATTTCCTTCTGGCTGTGTAGTATTTAGAATGCTTCCAAAGTATTTGGTTCAGATAATGAAACTTTTTCGCACTAGGTTTTACTTAACAGCTTACAGCCTGCAAGATACAGAAGAGGATCAGAAACTTTTGGGAATTGAAGGGCTGTTTACAGTGAGGATATGTCTGATGTGTCAAGAGCTATTTCCAGGACTTGATATTTTATGGTTTTCCTGCCTTCATGTCTTACACGTCTAATTGTTTTCAAATATCCAAGAGCAAATGTCTGTGGAAATTTTAAAGACTGTGTTAATTAGTGAAAGAGAAAAATGGTGTTGGATCTTCTGCATAGAGTATCATAGAAGGTTATTTGTGTGACTTGATTTATTACAAAAATGCCACAGTGTTGAGGAAAGGAGAGTTAGTTACTTGGTTGTCTTACATGGAAGTACAATCATAACTTACTTTTTAATAGTTAGAGTCTTTTGCTTGTTTTCTTACCATGTTCAGATGCAAGAAGTAGGTTTTCCTTGATAATGTACTAGTTTGAATATCTAATTTCTTACAGCATGAATCACTTCAAATGAGAAGTGAGCAGCTGTTCAATAATGCAACCTTAAAGCAAAAATTTGAACTGCAAGTACACCTAGCGATTACTTGACTTGTAATTAAATTCCTAATGCTCTTTGCTCTATGAGGCATTTTAAATGTAGTTACCTGTTTGAACTTAGTTATGTTGTCTTCTTCCATCTTTTTTTAGAATGAGTGTAAAGCTTTTTGCCTTATTGTTCCAAATTAAAGTGCATTATGCTTTGTAGGCAAAAAGTAAAGTTGACTGTGAGGTTGAATATCAATAGCTTTGCAGTCTTTTTCAAAGATGAAATTACGAGCAACATATACTGCTTAAACTAGACAAAGCAACATCAGTTTAAACTTCTTTTATTTCTATTTGGTTTTATTCCCTTCAGAATGAAGCAGTGTTCCATTAGCACTAATTAAATAAATTGAATACAAAACAAACTCAATTTTATGTGCTGAGAACCAGATCTCTAATCTTATTTTGTAAAGTGAGCTATTACTGACACTTACTACAATTAGAAACATATATATATTCTTGTGCAGAACTGAAGAATTTGAAAATGCGTTCTAGTTTTTTGCATAAAATTATAAGCTTAGTGGGAGAGTCTCTCTTTACAGGAACTCCAACCTGTTCCACTTATCTGTGCTATCAAGGTTAGGAATGGAAAACTGCAGTCTGATCTTTGAATACCTCAAATGATAACATAAGTGAAATTTGAAAACACCCTTGCTAAGATCTTCATGGTTATTTAAAATCTGGAGGTGGGACAAGTATTGAAGTTAACTGTGTATCTTGTTCTTAATAGTTATGATGACAGTTATGATACAGCATTGAACATCCCAATATCATATTGCGAGTCTGTTATTCTGAAATACTTCTTCCAATATTTCAGTGGTATGATTATTATCTGTATTTTTTTGATCATATAGAGACTTCCATGAGAGCATTCATCATACCCGGAGACCTTTATCTTTGATCACTATCTCTAATCTAAGGAAGAATATTGCCTTCTGCAACTGATCGTCTTTTAGATGTTACTTTTAAGCTAGTTGTGTGCATATACTACTGCCATTGAAATGACGTGTACTACAAATAGTAGCCCAAAAATTTATTTTACAACTAGTTGATATCCAGAAGAATTTCGTATATTGTCATAATTCTCTGTTAGTTTCTTCCATTTGTGTTCAAAATTGTCAATTTGTGTTTTTAATAGCTGGATAAAACAAAACTTGTATAACACTTTCGGTGATTTGGAGCTGTCAAATACCTTACATTACAGTTCATCAAAACAGCAACTGTTACTTACCAGAAGGAATTTCTGTGCCAATTCCACATTCCATGAAAGTATCAGAAGGACATAAAAGTTACTTGATCTGTTTTGTGCATAAAGGAGTATCCCTTCTATGGCCATTCACATTACATCCAATTTTTTATTTTCCTTATTAAATACAGAAGTGTTGTTGCTGTCATGTGTCTTTAAAACTACTTGGAGTCAAAATTATCTGTAAATGAAGGAGCCTAAATTTTCTTTAGGTGAAAACAGGTCTGTTTTAGGGAAAACGAACATTTTGAAAGAGTTTCAGTCAGCCACATAATGTGCTTACACTGACTTCTTCCTCCTGGGAAGGAGTTGTTTACTGTTCTACAGAGAGCAGCAAGGTAGTACAGTTGCAATACTGCCAGCTAACCATGTGCTTTGAGATTTGATCAGGTGAGTTTCACTTTTGACATTCAGTGTAGCAAGGAATAGAATGGTTGTTTTGACTCAAGCAAACTAGAATTTACTGCTAGGAAACTGACTTTGTACAGCATGTCAAAAATGTGTCACTGCTTTTAAGTGTGGGGGTTTTTTTTCCAATAAAGCGTGATAAGCTTTATGCTCTAATCTGAATAAGGTGTGCTAAGCTATAAAATATATTGCCATGTAAAAGCATAGAGCTATTTTTTAAAGTAGAATTTTGAATATGTATGTACTTGTTTAATATTAATGTTTGTATCTGTGTACAGAAAACATAGAAACAATGTGGGACCAAGCAAACCTATATCTCAGCCACGAAGAAATATTGTAGGCTGCAGGATACAGCACGGATGGAAAGAAGGGAGTGGACCTGTAACACAATGGAAGGGCACAGTTCTTGATCAAGTTCCTGTAAATCCCTCGCTCTATCTCATAAAGTATGATGGATTTGATTGTGTGTATGGACTAGAACTTCACAAAGATGAAAGAGTTTCAGCACTTGAAGTTCTTCCAGACAGAGTTGGTAAGTGTTTCGGGTTTTTCTGCTAAACAAATATACGTATTGGATGACATTTATCACTAAATGTTTTTCACTAATCCCTCCATACTTCCCCCCAAGACAACCTGTGACCACTTAAATGTTACTGGTCAATTTAGTTTTTTCTCTCGTGGCAGGTAATCTAAATCCTTCACATTTTTTTCTATTCTAAAAAATTTTGATGATGCTAGTGACTGCAGTTGCTGTCTTCTGTCTTTAAGTAGTATGTAGTACATCGTGTAGCTCTTAGATTAATATTGATGTTTCTGTTAAAATTCCAACTCTAAGCCATCTAGACTATGTTGTCTCTCTTGTGTGTGTAACAGTGATAAGGTTACATTTTTTCTTGTGCTACCACCAGGAATTATAATAATGTCAGGAAGATATGGTCTTAGTGAATTAACCAGATTAGTAATAACGTTTTTTTGTTTTTCAGAATTAGCACTGGATTGTTAAACTGAAGGTTTTTCAATCCACCAAGTTTGATACCTACTCAAGTAAACACTAGTTGGTAAATAGAAAAGGCTGTTGCTTCTCCTGAATAGGAAGAAATTGGTAGCAGTCTGTAGGGTGGCGTTAGGCGGAACCAAACCCCAAAGCTAAATTAATAACATTGTAGAACTGCTCTGAGATAGGCCTTTTGTTTCTGCCTCTCTCTGTCCAGTGTCTAGTTAAAGTTCAGAGTCTTTGCTGCTCAACTGATCTCTTGTTAGCTTGCATTATGATTGTTTCAATTCATGGTTATTTTAACAACATTATGAAGTTCTTAGTTCTACAGCACAAAACTCTGGGATGGACGCTGTTAGTTTTGTGTATGAATTTACTAACTGCCAATCAGATTTGTGTATTAATCAGCATAAAGATTGTTTTTTATAAGGATACATATCTATGCTTTTCAATGAATTTGTGAAATGCTGTCATTTCAGCTTCGTCTCGAATTAGTGATGCCCACCTGGCAGACACAATGATTGGTAAAGCTGTGGAACATATGTTTGAGACAGAGGATGGCTCGAAAGATGAATGGAGGGGGATGGTTTTGGCTCGAGCTCCTATTATGAACACATGGTTTTATATTACCTACGAGAAAGATCCTGTCTTGTACATGTACCAGCTCTTAGATGATTATAAAGAAGGTGACCTTCGCATTATGCCTGATTCAAGTAAGTAGGCCAATTACTGTTGTCTTCTGGCTGCTTTTTGTGTTAAACGTTTATCTGTGGTTTATTTACGGACAAGAAAGTTGACAGACAAGCATCATATTTGCTATTCCATTTATTTTTTTTAAAGTATTACCAATAACAAGTATGGTAGTACAACAAAGAACATCTGTGTTAACTGCTGAAACATTTATATTTTCTTAGCAGTGACATATGCTGGGTAATAGTTTTTCGTAATTATTCTTAATTCTGCTGAAAATATGGGTATACCACTGTGGAAGAGTTTGTTTCTGTTTTTTAGTGGAAACTGACAAACCAGAAGTCTTCCACTGCTGTTTTCTCACAGAAGTATCATGTCTTATGGAGCTGGCTCTTGATTTGTGTCTCTGAAGCAGTTCTTGTGGGAATGAATATTTTGGCTAAAACTAATATTGTAAGAAGAATTTCACAGAGCTGTGTGTCTTTGGGGTGAAAAACTTCTTGTTTTCCCACTTGCCTGTGGGAAAGGAGTACTTATTTTTTGAAAATTGATTTTCTCTCACATTTTGTAACACACTAGTAAGAAAAAGATTTCCTCTTATTTCCTCTTATTTTGCATGGGAAATTGTCTTCTTCTTCAGGACTTCTATTAATTTAGGATTTTCGCAGAATCAGTATTGTTCTAGAGACTTAGATAGTCGGTACAAAAAAAGAGATTTTAAAGAATACTTTGGATTTACTTCTCCTGTGAAACAAAACCCTTTCTGACAGAAGCCATCTGAGACTTAAAGAAAATTAATTGTAACTAGTACATATGCAAAGTACTATGTAGTCAACCACTACAGTTATCCAATTAGTAATTTGTGGAGTTTGAAATCATCTTTCAAATGCACCAGCGGTAATAATCTACTGGTAGAATAAAAAAGTGGCTCTTACTTGCATACCATTTGTGTTAATGGTCTCTGTTTAGGTTATCCTCTCCTCCACCCCTAGCAAAAAGCAGTATCTCTGATGCTTTTAAAGAATGAACCACAGATGTTAAAGGAAAAAAAGTGACCTTCCTCTTCTTAAAGAAATAAAGCAAGCTCTTTAAGACCTGAATGTTAAAATAACTGGTTCTTTGTATTAGCCACCAAAATGGACTAGGAATGTATTTTAAGTTTGCTTTACTTTCTTTCACCTTGAGAGTAGGGAAGGCATACATGCTTTCTTTCCATTTAAATCTTATTTGCTTTTGGTGCACTTAACCCTCTATGCTCACCAAGAGATTATTGCTTACGGATTTTCTAAATACATTGAAGTAGTTACTTCCTTCCCTGAATGTGAATGCTTTCCAGATATTTTGAATCATGTCCTTGAGTCAACAATTGGATGTTAGTATTTTGGAATAGTATTTTTCATATCAGATTTTAGAATATTTGCAAATTCTTCTGTAAATTTGGTGGAACGTACCATGATATCATAAATAAAATTTCTAAGGTACTGTCCCTTTTCAAATACAGGTTCTGTACATGTGAGGAGACCAAATAATAGATAATTTGTTTTAACCTTTTTTCTTTTTGTAAAGGGAAAATGTATTGCTGGATCTTTTGATTTCCCTACACTTGTAAGTGAAAATGTAGAAACTTGCATCTTTGCCAATAAGGACTCTTCATATAAAACTAATACTAAGAGGATAATAACTATGTGTGACAATGCATTTATAGAGGAACTGGAGCACAAGAAAGAAGCTTCTGTTTGCAGAAGAATTTTTAAGTGTAAATGAAAGCTAATCTATTCATTCCCTGTTGTGGTTTTTTTTTCCCCTCTTTTGAGAGTTCTTTCACAGCTCTCAAAACTGAAAATAAAATGGGTAGAATCTATAAGGAATTCCTAATGCAAACTTTTAACCAAGTTATTAATTTAAAAGCTTACGATATACAGAATAAAAGCCACAGCAGATATAATTGCTTCAGAAAGTTTTTCAGTGGAATACAAGTTTATCGGAACTAGGAATCAAAGAGGAGCTGAGAAAGAAGACGGAGCTAGCTTCCAGTTCTTCATACATCTCCATCCTTTATTATATTCGTTCTGTGATTTGCTTGTAGACACTCACTTGACATGTTACAAATCACACCTCTCATTATCCAGATTTAGCACAGATATTGTCTGTTATGTTAGGTTAGGTTATGGCAGAGAGGAAAATAATACAATCAGACCATACCAAAAACATTCTTCAAATACAGAGCAAAAAGCCCCTTTTAGTAAGGAGTTTACACCTACTACCATTTCAGAAAAGATGCTTTTGTTGCAGTTGAATGCACACATTGAACCTTCGAATAATGTGTGTGGGAAGAGGGGAAGTCAAGTTAGGCTACTTTTCTGCTAAGGAGGTCCAATCTTTCTGCTCATGGCTTAAATTCAGTTACCTACAGCCGTTTTCTACAACTTGTGTATACACCTTCCTGTAAAAAATTTACTTCTCTTACCAACCAAAGTGCTATTTTTGTCTTAATAAAATGAAAGACATTATTACTTGAAAATCTTTTCTTCAGCTACTTTCTACAAGCATGGCAATTGTTAGGTGCTTGTCTGAAAGAAATTAATTAATCTGTTTACAACTTTTAATTGTTATGTAAAAGTTTTAAAGAAGATTCTGCAGCTGTCTTCTGTTGTGCAAAATTTTTTTAATGTCTACTAAAGCATATTGGGTTTATGTTGCAGATGATTCACCTCCTGCAGAACGGGAACCAGGTGAAGTTGTGGACAGCCTGGTAGGCAAACAAGTGGAATATGCCAAAGAAGATGGCTCGAAAAGGACTGGCATGGTCATTCATCAAGTTGAAGCCAAACCATCTGTCTATTTCATCAAGTTTGATGATGATTTCCATATTTATGTCTACGATTTGGTGAAGACATCCTAGACGTCATCATGAACTTTTGCCAAATTTGTGGAACTATTAAATGTAAAATTTGTAGACACAAAGACTTGACTGCTTTCCAGTTTAACGAAAGCTTAAATGTCCCTGCGAACCCACAATCTCTGCCAGCAAAACTGTTTTGTTCTGAGTAATACAAACATGACACATTTTGTGTAAGAGAACTCCTTTTCTTGAAGGAAGTCAGTATGTTTGGGCAGGAGGGAGTTAAAAGCAAAGAACAGCTGCAAATTCAAGCTGTGTAAAGTTGATCTAGTATTGTAATCATTAATCTAAATTTTTTCATAGATTTTGACTTTTTCTTCAATCTTTCACTCACTTGTTCAACTGCCACATTCAAGTGTAGTTTGATATTTTGATACGCCTTTTTTTGTAACATTAAATTTAATTTCTTGGATACTGGCAGTCCTTGTTTTCAGGGTTGGGACAGCGGTGACTTTTCTGAAAGGTTTAAACAGTTTGTGCAGTATCAAGGAGTGCCTAACCCAAGTAACATCATTCTGCTGTGTTTCTACACTTTATTTCAAATTTAGCTTTTTAAGAACTTGCAGTGCGTGGAAATGCTTGTGCATTTTTTACTAGTCACAGGGCAGTAGGATACCAAGTGTTTGGATTACACACCTTTCAGTGAAAAGGCTTTAAACTATAAAATTACATTTAATCTGTATAACCACGTAATTAGAATATGCAGGTTAATGGCCCACATTTACAAGTTGTAGGAACCAGTAAAATACATGCAACAAGGCTGCCTTCAGTCCTAAGTGTTGTACTTCTTTCTTTGTTATACACACTTCTTAGCAAAACCCAAGTGCTTGGTGCCACAACTTTAACAGTATATATGCTACTTCAGAAGACTTTAGACTACGCATTGGCATCAGTAGTCTCTCATTTAATATCAAAACCTAGCAACCTGAATGTTTGTGTGTGGACTTAGAAGCCTAACAGTAGTTAATATTTTACATGGTAAATACAATCTCATGCCAGGGGAGTGGGAGGGGGTGTCCTTTTACAATGAAGATGTAACTTTAGAGAAGGAGAAGCATTTGTTGCCTTCTGCTCAGTCTGTTGCATTCCTTTGTGTTGGTTTGCTTTTAATCATTTTGGTTCGAGAAGGCATCTTCCCAGTTTGTTTTTCTGGCTTTTCCACATAAGGAGTGTCTGGACAAATCTACAGTTTAAACCTGTTGTTGCCTTTTGTGGTGTACATTGTACTTGCTTTGAGGTATGCTGTTAACATGAATTTCATTCTATGAACACTAGAGTTCTGCATGCCAGTGATGTACTATCTAATGGAAGCTATAGGCAGTCTCAGTGGTTCAGTCATCTGCATTAGATTGTGGATGTAAATAGCAGCCCACAACTGCAAAATTTTTCATGGTTATAATCTTGCAAGATAGTTGTAAATGAAAATTAGGGTTTCTTAAGTGTGGCAGCTTTTAAAAATAATGGAATTGGAACAACAATCCAGCACAGCAACAAGGTTGTCATGTTACAATAAGGCAGAGCTCTGCAAGTTTCAAAAAACTGCTTCACAGAAGTACAGAATGTGAAGACAGTTAACACTGTTGATGGAAGGAACAAATACCCTGATATCCAACCGTGTGCCATTAGTGGAAGAATGCAGGAGAGGTGCTGTTAATCGGAGGACAGAGGTGCAGGTGACCTCTGTTGTGGGTATTCTTGATATTGAAGACTCAGTGGTTTAAGCCCCTTTCTGTCCATTTTTTTGCCTGATTTCATATTTTAGCCTTAAGGCTTGTGCCTCATTATGCTGTTGAATGGTAATAAATACTCTCCGTATAAATATAATACCTTAATTCTTTGTCCATTGCTACTATATTGCATTATGTCCAGTATTTCATCATGGGCAACCAAAGGCAGGCTATTGTCTTTCAGTGAATAGCTTCTTGATGCAGTCCTTATGCAGTAAGTACCTGAGTCGTAAATGTTTCTTGTGTTTGAACAAAGTGAGCAGATTTGCAACACAGTGTTTTCATCCTGCAGATCTGTTGTGTTTTCTATTGACTCTTAAGAGTCCTGCATGTAAATCTCAAAGCTGAGCCTGGCTCCATGAGCCCAAGTCGATATTTGTGGCACAGGAATGAGTGAGTATATTAATTACACACGAGATACATGAATAACCTAGTACACTGAACTTGGGGCTATATATCTGAGGAATAAGAGGTTTGTTTTGAAGTAATCTGAGGTTTAGGTCTACTGGAACACTTTTAGCGTTAGGCTTGCATTTGTGGGTTTTCTGCAAGCCTATTGAATACACTATGTATTCTGACAATTAGGGTATAATATACAAACTGTAAATTTCACAGTTGTTTTTCGATGTCCCCGTTGTCTGTTGTGTGGGTATTTTCACTTTTTTTTTTTTTCTTTTTTCTTTTCTTTTTTTTTTTTGATAGCTTAAACCACAGTTTTGAGGCTTGAGACTAATTCCACTCCCTGCCCATCTGCTTTGGGCTTTGTTTTAGGCTCATGTTTCAGATCTGCATGCAGTGCTTGCGTTACCCTGGTAACTAAATGTTGGTTCCTTGTTATAGGGGTTCAACATTACTTTCCAAAATCACATAGGGCTTGTGATGGCACAAGCCATGGATCTTTGTATAAAAGTTATTCACCTTTCACATTTACCTGCTGTAGTATTGTTGTATATTGTGTGTGTGCGTGTGTGTGATGTCAGGCTGCCATGTAAAACTTAAAAAGGGAAAAAAAAAAACAAAAAAAACAACTTAAATGCAGACCATCCTTTTTTGCATGCTTAGAGGGTTAGAACATTCAATGTAACAAACTAAAGTTGCATGTTAAAATGTTTAGGTTTTTGTTTTGTTCTGTTTTTATTTTGTGTTCAGTTTTTTGTGAATTTGCTTATTGTGCTGTTTTAATGGTTGTTAGTAGGATTAAATGCACCGGTGAGACGAGCATAGTGCCAACGGAAGGTAATTTTCCAGTTGTATATGTCATACAGCATTTGAAGGGACCATGTATTCTGTTAAAGAAAAAAATAAAATTTCAGTTGAATAGCAGAACGCTACATTCTTCTTCTTTCTTTTGAGTGCCAAACCCTAAACTATGCTGGATTAAAGATGGGGAAAACCCTTTTTGTTGGAATAGGTAGAAGCATTCTTTAAATGGATTGTTTAAACATAGGGGCTTTATCTTCAGATAGAATTTACTAGTTGTGTCAGGGAAAAGAATTATGGTAAAAACAGTTTCTGGTTCCTTGAAAATGCTGTGCTTTTTGTATTTTACATCATTAGTGCAATTTGGATGGTTCTTGGTATGTGTATAGTTCAGAGGTCTTCGTGTTCGCATTTTTAAATTAGGTAATGAATTCATCTTTAGAGCTTGGTTTCTTTATTTTTATTTTATTTTGAACAATGTAGACAGTTCCCTGTTCTCTGCATTTAGAAGTATAAACACTTTAAATTGTTACTTAATTCTGTAAGTAATTTTTATAATTATGATGTAACTCTATCCTTAAAACATTTAAAATAAACCCTTTATGTGCAACTTATGCCTGTAAACTTTG
The DNA here is from genome assembly GCF_030490865.1 of Poecile atricapillus. Lineage (NCBI taxonomy): Eukaryota > Metazoa > Chordata > Aves > Passeriformes > Paridae > Poecile > Poecile atricapillus. The sequence goes on along the minus strand of NC_081289.1, from coordinate 104,532,489 downwards.
TTCTCACAAGCAAAACATAGTAATGTGATTTCAGGTTATGAAGAAGCAGTATCAGTTTTAATGTTGAGCCATGTATGCTGGTGTAATACTTGCCCTATGAAATACGTTTGCTTGCAAAGCCAAATTTTATTCTTTTTTATCAAATAAGTATAAATGCTGGTAAGATGGAACTTGCCTAAGGAAAAGCGTACTGTAAATTGTATTTAACTAAACACAGAAAACTCTCCCCTCCAGGGGCTGTGTGGGTCTGTTAAGCAGTCTCTATTTCCAGAGTACACAAAATATCTTGGCAGTGGGGAACTGCAGAAGCATTGGCAGTGTTTTGGTGATACATTAATTTGCTTTGAATTAAAACAATTTAAAATTTAATGAAGTGTACTTTACTGGTAATAAAAAATGAAGTTGATGCAAATTGGAGGTGATGAGCAGAGAAGATAACATCACCATGTTGTGGATTTTCAAAAGTCCTGTAAGTTGTTGTGAAGACTTTATGTGGTTAAATTACTAAGGCAGGCTTTCCATGTTGAACAGATTTTCTTTATTACTGCCTTTTTTCTGATAATAAAGGGTGCATGGCACTTAAAGGATGTGGTATAGTGGTGGACTTTGTAGTGTTAGGTTAACAGTTGGACTCAGTGATCTGAAGTATCTCTTCCAACCTAAACGAATCTGTGATTCTAAAACACACTTTTTGGCACCAAGCTCATTTAGTCGTACACTGAAGAACATGGAGTATGCCAGCATGCATACCCAAGCCTCTTCCTGTAATTGGTATCCAGTTTATTGTATCCTGTTGCCCCTGGTACTGCTCCCAGTGAAGATTTATATTGTGTACATCTGTGATTAGAAAGAGTCTAAGACATTGCTGTAGCAGGCATATCACCTGCAAAAAGCAGATGTTTATCTCTGTGACCAGGCTATTAAATTGTATTTAAAAATAGATACAGTAACACAGTGTGACTAATGTCGAATCTGTTCTGCATTACCACTAATAAACCCAACCTCAGTTTGGTGGCATCTTCCTCTTTACAGAGACAAGAAAAAGCCTTAAAAAAGCCAAGATACTTTTGTTGTCTATCACTGTAGTAATGAACTTGCCCCTGAGAGCTGGTTACTTTCAAGTAGCTTAAATGTCAGTGCTTTGTAGACAGTAATGTCCCTCAGATTTCAGAGGGTGGTAGGGGTTCTACTCAGAGCTATTACTTCAATGCTACTGTACAATATTTTCACATGTCAGGTTCCTCCTTGTCCATATGAACATTTTTTTTAGGGAGAAAAAAACCCCAAACCTGCTCTTTGCTCAGTGGGCTACTTACTTTGACATAATTTTTATTTTTATATTCATGCTGTAAGCAGTGGAGCCATTAATGACTTCAGGGGACTCTCTTGTTTTCTGCAAAGGGTGAAGTTCAGTAAGGATATCTGGGAGGAGGTTGGGCTGCTGCAATTTAAGATCATTAGGCTCTAAAATGAGAAGTAAGAGTACATCAAGGAAATTATAGGTATGTTCTTTCATCGTCAAGCACTGGATAATAAAAGATTTTTACTATTTTGCACACTTTAAAGCATTTTTTTCAAACTAACTAGTTTTTCTTTCTAAGTTCCTGTCTTTGCATGTTACATCACTTAATCTCTTTGCCATTATCAATACCTTAGTGTCTTGGTTCTAGAAGACAGGTGTCTGCTAGGGAGGGCAGGAGCCTCCCTTGGAATGAAAGAATGTAGACCCCCTCGCTCCGAATTATTATAATTTTGAAATCAAGGGGCTTTCAGGCAGAGATCTGGGGATAGGAATAACAGTTCTTTACTAGTATAACCAGGCAAACAAACAACAATAACTACAGCAATAACAAGAAAACAGAACCAGGGACCCCGGGACAGCTTTCTCGGCTGAGACGGGATGGAGGAGAGGCTTTGTTTCACAAACCCCCTCGGGCGGGCAGTCCCGGTGCTCCTGCAGGGCTGAGGAACAGTTGGCTGGGACAGCAGGGATGAGCTGAGATCCTGGGCTGGTGGATGAGGTGGATCAGCAGGTCCACGGTGGTGGCTGGCACTGCCACACGTGCCGGCAGGACAGGGGGTGCGAGGCCATCAACAAAGAGGGAAGAAGGAGAAGCAGCAGCAGCAGTTCCGTCTGGGTGATGGCGAAATTCCCTTCTCCCCACCGCAGCAGCTCCGCGCCCAAAGTGTCTTTCTCCGAAGCTGAAGAAAAGCCCGCCAAACTGTCCCCACCCTCCTTTCCTGCCCCCCTTCCCCCCCTGGGCCCGGCCACTCTTTGTCTTTTGTCGAGCACCCACCAAGTACCCACAGTTAGGTTGTCCCCCGCAACTAATGGGTAAAAATTCCATGGGCAAGCCAGAACTTAAAAAAAAGGACACCTAACCCCCAACCCCTTAGCATTTTAATTCCTATCAGGATTTGCAGCCTGGGGAAGTTATCAAGCTACTAGGCATTTTTTCAAGCTCTGCTCTTCCCACGGCCTTGTGAGTTTCCTGATTTCCAAACAGGGTGCAGAGCTGTATACGCACAATGTACACCTGCTTATGTACAACAGAAAGCAACTGAGGTCTCAGCATTGTGAGGTGGTGTCAACACTTCCTTATTCTACATAGATGTTCATTACAGATCTCTGCACATTTTTCATCTGAAATCAGTTATGGTTTGTCTGACTTCACTTGTACACAACTTGTGTGAATGGTTTTGCAGCCTCACAATTTAGAAAACTCTGTTTTGACACTGGTTGCATCCACCACAATAATGTGGTGCAATGCAATTAATCCTTAAATTTGTTTATATTCAATGGAGTCTGACTTTTACAGGCCCTTTTTGAATGTTTTGATGCTATTGTTCCTCAGGTCTATAGACTGATCTGTTCAAAGCTGACTTTAGCAATGATCATGGACATCTTAACACTTAGTTTATTTTACATAATCTTGTTACTTCCTAAGGATGTTCCAACCCAGATCTGACAGATGAGAGGCACTTTTTTTTCAATTAAAAAAAAAAAATTAACACAACTTTATACTAGTTTAAACACACATTCATGTTGATCAAAGTGAATCCCTGTAAACAGCCACTGAGGAGAGAGTGATCTTATTTTTCTCTTTCTTTTATAGGAGATTGCTCAGTGTCAGAGCAGCACTCATCTGAGTTTTGGGCTCATGCATTTTAGTCCTGTGGCACTAACTAGTTACACATGATATATTCAGCTTTGAAATGGACTGGGGAATGACTGATTAAATTATCTTCATAAAGACCTTTACCACTTGATAAAAGCTGTCACTAATTTATTTGATTTTGCAATACTTTTCACTAATTCCTAGCTATTTTTAGGTTACAGAGGCAGATGTCTAACTTAAATTTTCTTCAATTTAATGAATTACAAAACATTAACTTTTTAAGCTGTAAGAACAAAAAAAAAAATCTGCAGAAGCGCTAGAGAAGATACAGTGATTCAAAAGTTATGCTTAAAGTGTTGGAAGAATGGCAATAGCAATTTTTACAAGAAACTTTTTATACGACGCCACACATTTCATTATGGAGATTTGAAACTATCTTGATGGGAACCCTCAATATTCTCCAGCATTTTTCATTTCATTCAGGTTTATGCCTTAAAAGGATGTCATTCTGCTGGATGAAAAATTCTCGTAGTGCAGCTCAGTACTGTCTACTCAGTAGATTGTAGACAAAAAACAAAAAAGGGCATTACAGTGCAATTTTCTTAAAAAGTGAGGCAGAAAAGCTAACTACTCTGATTCAGAACTTCTGATGGTAGGAGGGAAAAAAATCTAAGTAATATAAAAACCCATCATCTACTGTCTGGGAACTGAGAATAAGATTTCATTCCAAAAAAACTGGAAGGAAGATTAAACAGGAGAATGCTCCTAATATATGAGAAATGCAATTTATTAAGTTTTACTGAGAAGAAAAGAAAATGAATTACAATAAGTAGTGCTTTCTAATACTGTAAATCCAGACATTATCCTGGCTTTTAACTTCATATTACAAGACAAGCACAAGAACATAGGAGAAGATTCTTAGCATTTTGGCTTCCACAGAGGTAGTTTAAAACATGAAAATTGTAGTATTTAAAATATAATCAAATTATGAAGGTTAATGGCCCAAAGTAACACCATATGTTCTCCAAATTCTGAATTTTTAGTTCAATGGATACTACTCTAGCAGATTACAAAACTACAACTACCTAAAATTACTACTAATTGTTACTATCTAATTATACTCCTCCAGATAATACAAAAGCATGAAATGGAGATCTAAATTGCTTCAAATTTTTAAATAATACACTTGTGTGTGGAAGGAAGAAAATACCTGAAAAGTGCTAAAAACCTTACTGCAGAAAGCCTGTGATGCATTTCATGCTTTGTTTTCATGCTCTTCTGTGGAGTAGAAACATTTTTTTCTACTCAATTGTTGTAGTGCATCTAAAATCTTGGTACCTCCCAAGGGTAAAACTCACCTGTGGGTTGTGTAATGTTAGTTCCTACCTGAGAACCTTCTTTCCCTTCCCCCTTCCCATTGGCTGTGACCTTCCTGCATCCCCTAATCACCCCTGCCCCCTGGTATAAGAGCATTTTGGTCTCTCTCTTGCCCCGGATGGACGACAGACAATAAACCCGGGATTATTCCAGCAAGTTTGAGCCTCCTGTGAGTCCGTGTTGTATCCACTCCAGGACCCCCTCCGCCGCCTGTGCTTTGAGAGGAGCAGGCTCTCAACACGGGGGGTGGGACAGAGGGGTGCCACCGAGGAGAGAGATAGCGACAGATTGGCGCCCGGACGGGGGCTGCACAAGCCCACGTAAAGGCTTACCGGAGCCAGGGCCAGCCGTTCTTTGGAGACTTTGGATGCAGTTTAAAACAGCAAAAAAAGTTTCCGAAAAGGAGTCGAAAATCCTCCAGCACCAGAGGACCGATTCCAGGGCAACAAGTGTCTTTCCACCACCAGAAAACGACAGAAAAAGGTAGGATTGAACTCCGACACCGGGCTGGGAGGGGTGGAGAGTGAAACAGACCCTGGGGGACTGTGTTCCATGTAACTCCTTCCCAGCGGCAGCAGCCCCGAGTGTGTGGGGTTCCCCCAGCCGTGGGCAGAGATGGGGTAGGGGGGAGAGGGAATCTCCCCGCTGCCTGTATAGTGCGAGTTCAATTGTAAATCCTTTTGGTGCAACCTTGTTTTCTGTGGTAGGAAAAATAGCTTGTGTGCAGAGCTGCTGTGACCTCCAAAATGGGAGCCCGGCTCTGCACTCAAGAAAAGAGTCATACACAAAAAATACAGAAATTTTTTTAAAAACCACAAATGTAAAAATTTCAAAACATAAGATAAAACAGTTTGTATCATATTTGACTCAGCAAAGTGAACAGATCGAATTGTTGAAATTAGATTCAGCAACTGCCTGGGATAAAATTGGAAATTTATTAACCTTAAAAATAGAAGGAGGAGACAAATCGGCCCTGAAATTCCTCCCGGTTTTTCTTTTAATTCGAAAAGAATTAGTTAACAGAGAAATAAAAACGGAAGACAAACAAGCACCACAGTATCCATCTAACTTCCCTAACTTTTCCCCCAAAACCTCTGTTCCCCCAATAGAAAAGATACCCAAGACAAACAATACAAGTTCTAGTCCGGTGTGTCTCTCTCAGTCACCCAGTCCTGCCTCACAAGCCATCAAGGCTCCCTCCCTATACCCTGTTAGTGTTACAGAAAATGTATCTTCCTCTCCCCACATGGCAGAGAGCCAAAATGGCTCTTGCCACCTGTTACCTGGCCACATGGTGAATCCCCCTGTGTGTCCCCTTTCTCCTACCCATGATCCCTCCCAGCCCTGCTTGACCCCACCCTATGACCCTGCCCCCCGAGGCTGTAACCTTATCCCCTATCCCTCCGGCCCCTGTCCCGTGGGGAGGAGGGGCGGGGAGGGAGGGAGTTACACCCCTTGCTCCTGCAGAGGGGCAGGGGGAGGGGTGTCCCGGCCCTGCCCCCCGATGGGGGGATGCCTGCCTACCGGGCCTGGAGGGGGGGGGCACAGACCCTCTCCCGGCTCCAGCGGGGGTGGGGCTGAGTCCCTCCACAAGCCCGATGAGGGAATGGGAACCCCGGGACACGGCGGGGGGGGATCCGGACCCCCGGAACCCGGCGTGAGGGGAGGCCGCCCCCTGCCCGGTTCCTGCGGGGGAACAGGCACCCCGGAGCCCGGCGTGAGGGGAGGCTGCCCCCTGCCCGGCTCCTGTGGGGGAACAAGCACCCCGGAGCCCGGCGTGAGGGGAGTTGGACCCCCGGAGCCCGGCGGGGGCGGGGGCGGAGCCCCGGAGCCTGGTGTGCGGGGGGGCGGCCCCCCGCCCGGCTCCTGCGGGGAAGGAGCTGTGTCTCTCCACAGGTGTGGGGAAGGAACAGGCACCCCGGAGCCCGGCAGGGGCGAACAAAGAAGCCCAGGGAATGGCAGCCCTGGAGAAAATGAAGTTATGCCAACAGCAGCCCCTGTTGTATACAATCACAACAGAGAAGCAATGAGATTACAACATCAGCCTTTCAATTACCAAGTAATCAAAGATATTTGTAAAATTAAAAATGATTTTGGTCGTGATAGTGAAGTCTTAAGGGGAATAATAAAAACTACATTGAAATCACTGGATTTAATTCCTGCAGATATTAAAGATTTATTTCGGTGTTTGCTAACTCCCTCTGAATATGATCTTTGGGAAAGTTTATGGAAAAGATCGTTAACAAAACTCCTAGCTGAACTCAAACAAAGTAATCAAAATGCACATGATACAGAGAACAATGAAATCACTTTAGAACATTTATGTGGGGAGGGAAATTGGATTAACCCTGCCGATCAAGTGAGAATATTAACAAAATTTGTTGCAGATAAAGTTTGTAATGTAGCTGAAAACATTTTTTACCAATTACCAACAGCTGATATTCAAGTCAGTTATGTTAATATTAACCAGTTTCCATGTGAGAGTTTCTTACAGTTTGTAGATCGTCTGAGACTACAGATACAGAGACAAGTTAAGGAACCAGTGGCCCAGATGGAACTGCTTAAAGAAATAGCCCAAAGAAATGCCAACGAGGCTTGTCGTGAAGTAATTCTGAGTCTACCTATTAACCCTCCACCCACCATAGCAGATATGATTGAAGCGTGTGCCCAGAAAGCAGACTTGTACAGTGTACACGACAAGAAACCGGGCAACCCAGGGACAGTAGCAGCAGTGACACCAGGAATGAACAAGCCACAGATGCCACCAGGACAGCTACAGCACATCATCTGTTTCCAGTGCAAGAGGCCAGGACATTTTGCAAGGAACTGTCCTCAAACCCAGCAACAAGGGAAACAGCAGAAAAAGGACTCTGTTTTAATGGGAAAAGGGAAGGAAAGGGAGCGGGGTGGGAGACTGCAGAAATATAATTGTGAGGAATGTTTGCCTAATAAGCTCTGGCAACCACAAAAGCGATTCAGACTTATAACTTCTAAAGCTTTTTGTTTCAGATCTGACTGCTGGGCTGTTGTTGAAGTAGATTTGCAGGAAAATTCACAAGACCTGGCTGGACTGGATAGTAGGTATTTTGTTATTGGAGACACAGCACACACACCAATAGAGGTTGAGGTGGCTCCCATGACAATTATGGGAGACCTAACACATCTCATTCTCTTAGCTAGGTGCCCTCAATCACCTTTCTATATAGACAAAGGGCAGGTAATAGCCCAGGTGATCCCTATTCCAACAGAAGTCCCAGTAGATGACAAAGCACCAGGAGTCTACTGGGCAGAAGTAGTGGGTGAAGATAAGCCCATTATGGGGTGTAATTTAACACATAAATCAGAACATCTCCATGTAGAAGGGTTAATTAATACTGGAGCAGATGTGACCATCATACCGGAGAAGGTGTGGCCCTCACATTGGGAATTACAACCGGTGGCAGGAAAAATACAGGGTGTTGGAGGGATGAAACTGGCAAAAGTTGCTAAAGATATCGTCCAGATCGAAGGTCTGGATGGTAGGATAGCTAGTGTCCGACCTTTTGTAATTGACTACAAGTGCCCCTTGTGGGGGAGAGATACCATGTCCCAGTGGGGGGTGAAATTAACAATTCCTGAGACACCTCAGGATTTTTGATAGAGGCCACTGTAGAGCGTCCGGTCCAAAAGTTATCTTGGCTAGATAATGATCCAATTTGGGTGAACCAGTGGCCTCTCAGCAAACAAAAACTTGGGGCGCTAGAAAAATTAGTGGAAGAAGAATTGGCTAAAGGACACATCGTAGAAACAACCAGCCCTTGGAATTCCCCGGTGTTTGTAATAAAAAAGCCAGGGAAAGATAAATGGTGTCTCCTTCAAGATTTAAGAGAAATAAACAAAAAAATACAAGATATGGGATCTCTCCAACCAGGAATGCCATCTCCCACCATGCTACCACAGAATTGGCCACTAGCAGTACTTGATATTAAAGATTGTTTTTTTTAAATTCCCCTGCACCCAGAGGACACACCAAGGTTTGCCTTTTCCATTCCTACAATTAACAGGGAAGCTCCAATGAAACGGTACCACTGGACAGTATTACCTCAGGGGATGAAAGCCAGCCCCTTCATCTGCCAGTGGTATGTGGGGTCATTGCTGTCCTCAGTGCGTGCTGAAAAGAGAGAGGCTATCATTTTGCATTACATAGATGAAATTTTAATTTGCTGTCCCAATAACAACATACTGAAAGATACCCTTGACCTAGTGGTTAAAGTTTTAACCTCTGCTGGATTCCAGTTGCAGGAAGACAAAGTTCAAAGGATGCCACCATGGAAATACCTGGGCCTGGAAATTACTGCACGGACTGTTGTTCCACAAAAATTGGAGATTATTGGTAATCCTAAAACTCTAGCAGATCTTCATTCTCTATGTGGGTCACTAAACTGGGTCAGACCATGGCTAGGTCTCACGAATGAGGACCTGAGTCCCCTACTCAATTTATTGAAAGGGGAGAGAGAGTTACTGTCTCCCAGGGAGCTGACTCCAGAAGCAAAAACTGTAATTGAAAAGGCACAAAAGGCCTTGACAGAAAGACAGGCACACCACTTCAAACCTGAGCTGCCTTTCAAATTTATTGTCCTGGGGAAGTTGCCACACCTACATGGGATAATATTCCAATGGGCTGAGGGGCAGAGAGATGCACTCTTAATCATAGAGTGGGTCTTCCTCTCTCATCAAAGGCCCAAAACTATCACCAAGCCACAAGAGCTGATGGCTCAGCTGATTCAAAAGGCCAGGGTAAGACTGCGAGAACTAGCAGGTTGTGACTTTATGTGTATTCACCTCCCAGTCAGGCTCTCTGGAGAAGGCAAAAACTCCCCTGAGAGACTGACCAAAGAGATGTTTGAGCATCTGCTGCAGAGCAATGCTAACCTCCAGTTAGCTCTGGACAGCTATAGTGGGCAAATTTCAGTTCATGCACCATCACACAAATTGTTTCATGAGGAATTCCATCTCATTCCTCGTGAGAAAAGGAGCCGAAGGCCACTCAAGGCGCTCACAGTGTTCACTGATGCATCTGGGACATCCCACAAGTCGGTGATGACTTGGAGAAATCCACAGACTCAGCTTTGGGAAGCTGATGTTGAGTTTGTAGAGGGGTCACCCCAGATAGCTGAACTAGCTGCGGTCGTGAGAGCCTTTGAGAAGTTTTCAGAACCAATTAATTTAGTTACTGACTCAGA